>NW_010252295.1:1676-70282 GCF_000690775.1 Eurypyga helias
TGCGTGCAGTAGTCCCCCTGGTAATCCGACGGGCAGATGCAACGGACGGAGCCCTGGTTGCTCACGCAGCGCCCTGCGTTTCGGCAGGGGTTGTCTTGGCACTCCTCGGCCAACTTCTCGCACCTGCAATGGGGACAGCACGGACACGACCACCGTTAGCCTGGGGATGCCCCTCAGACTGCGTGACCCTGTTCAGGGCTCAGACACACCGGCCGAGGATGCTCCACCCTGGGCTGTGCTCCCTCTCTTGCTGGACACACGCTACCTGCCTTTCCTGTCAGAAGACATGATCCTTGAGTATAAATTGATGCTTTCTGGGAGACTATTTTTTACAGGATAGACCTCTTTTCTTAGTCATATGCAACAAATTAAAATGGGGGGCTTCCTGCCTCAGGGGAGCATTTGGAGTTTCTAGAGCTAAGTGTGCACAGAGAGATGCTCCCATCCTGTTCAGTTATAGAGCCCAGGGGCATTGAGATGTGTTAACTTCTTAGGAAGTCTCATGCACTCCAGGCTCTGTGGGGTCTTGGGGTGATCTGTGGGTGTCTGCAGGTTGCAGAAAATTTGGGGAACATCTAGCCTTGAGAAGTGGTGAATGCACACCCTTGTTGGAGAGGCTTTTTTTGGCATTTTATGGAGCATCTGCAGAACTGAGACTGAATTTCTGATTCTCCTGCTCCACCTCACACAGCAGTTCAGTGGACCGTTCCTTCTGACAGTAACGATCTCACAGTGCTAGGGGGAATATGCAGTGCTTGGTTAGCCTTCCTTTTCTTTCTTGTCACAGAACAAACTCTGAGGATTGGGCTCCCCGTGTTTCTCAGTCAGTGTCTGGGATGTGTGAGCTGGTGTGTGACATGCACCCACAGGCTCTGGCTGGATGGTCAGTGATACCGCACTGCCACCTAATGCTCATCTGCTTTTATTCCAAGAGCTGTTATGAGTAATTTCTGCCTTTGCATTGAGTCAAAGGACCAGTGTTCATCCTGGCAAGTGGCTAAGGCAGAAGGATGAACTGGACGTGATGTTTGAGGCTGGGCTGGGGGCAGGGCAGGGGGCTTGGAGGGGGTGCATGGCTGTGGTGGGTAACACTGAACAGCAGAGCAGCCTCTGGACCTGGGTTAATTCTTTAGATGCAGATATTTAGCAAGTGTGTGCTACGTCTTGTATATGGGAAATGTGTCCAAGCTGTAATACTGATGGTGAGAACTTCAAAGTGACGTGAACCACAGGGTTCAGAGCCAAAGCCAAACAGTCCGACACCTTGTGACAATGGGGGTCTGTAGGCTGTCTGACAGGACAGGAGGAAGGGCATCCTGCACCTGCTTTTCAGCATAGCCTGCTCTCCTGAGCTGAGCTTTGAACTGGATGAATCGTGGCTGTGACCTGGGACAGAAATCCCCCTTGGATGATCCCTGCAGAGCTGCTCCTGGGCAGAAACAGCCCCTGTAGCATCCTGGGTGGGTGTCCCAGCTGCTGAGGGAGGGGGCAGCTCGTGACTGCTAGCCAGCCTCTCCCCAGAGTCAGGGCATCCTCCTGCCAGCCAGTGGAGTGCTTGCCCACACCCTGCTCCCAGGCAGCCCTGGCCTCGAGCAGGATGCCAGCATCCCAGCCGAGCTCAGCACGCTGCCGGAGGAGCAGCGTGGGGGCAGAGACTCCCCTCTCGAGGAGAGGCTTTGAACCTGCACGAAGCCTGTCTGCAGGCATTCAAAGCATCTGGAACGAGATTTTGTTTTATTTTTGCCTCCTGCTCAGAGGTGGGCACAGGGGGGTGATAACCACATGATGGCAGAGCTATTAATGCCCTGGTCTGCTCAGCTCTGCCGTCGGACGTTTCCCTGCTGCAGTGCTCAGGTACGTGCCATCTGCACTTGCCTGGTGAGCTCCAGAAACGTGCAGTGCTCATTGCCAGAGATCGTGTTTTCAACCCACCGTGGGAGATCCCGGAGCTCGCCCGGACCTTACCTTTCGCCCAGGTACCAGTCGGGGCAGTGGCAGGATTAGCCAGTGGCAGAGAGGGTGCAGGTTCCCCCGTGCAGACAGGGCTTGGACTCGCAGGGACTGTCCCCGAGCTCGCAGCGTTCACCAGAAAACAGCCCGGGGCAGATGCAGGTGTAACCTGGAGAGGGTGAGACGATGCTGGGAAGACCCTGCATCCCCATGGCAGGAATAGCAAGGAGGAGGAGTGCCTGCTGCCGCTGGCACCCGCAGAGGGGTCAACCCCCCAAGCATAGGTACTTGGTGCTGCAGGAGGAGCTGGTGGGCACCCCAGCTGTCCACAGAGCCCTGGGGGGTACGTTACAGGACCTGGAGCAGTTGCTGGAGGCCGGCTGGCCACTCTGGGGCAATACAATCACACTAGGGGGCTATTTAAGCAAAAATTAAGCCTGTCGTCTCCTGACACAGACCCTCTTCTGCTGGGGATGTGATCAGGGCACAGTTTTATTGCATGGAAAAGCCGGGGGACAAATTCAGGTTAAGGGAAGGGGCGGCTGCCTGGCTGATTCACAGTTTCTGACTCTGCTAAAAGCAATCCTCTGTAACTTATTGTTTTCTGAAGCCTTTGGTCCTCTGAGTTCTCGCAGTACGAAGTGCCTGCCTCAACACGTCGGGTTTCTCTTGCCTACGGAAAGTGTCTGGTCACAGCCAGAGAGAAACCTGCGGGCTCGGAGGGGGCTGTTGCTTTGTGTTTGTGTTTTTGGCTGCTCTTTAGTGTAGCCCTAAGCATGGAAACGTCCCTGGCTGTGCTGAGCTCCCGCTAGTCACTCGGCAAGTAGTGCCATGTGGGAAGTTCCGAGTTCCCACCTTGCAGCACGCTGGAAAAGTCTTTCCCACTCATCCACAGGCTAAACACCCCTGCTGTAGAGCAGAGACTGAACACACAGACCTGTTTCCACCCGCGTGTTGGTGGTTGTACAAGGACGTGCTGACGCTCGCGCGGCAGGTGCTGGACACCGCTGTAGGGCTGCGTGTGCCCAGACACGCGTGTTCCTGGGTGCGGGGGGCTCACGGGTGTCTGCAGCTGTGGTCCTGAGCACCGTGCTTGCTGTGCTGGCTGGTCTGACTTTGACCCTTTCGGCACAGATGCGTTCTCACGCGGCCGCGTGGCTACCGGGCTCGCTTGCACAGACGTGCCTTTGCCTGTGCGTGTAATCCCACGCCCGAGGTCCCGGGGCAGAGTTTTGCATTAACTCGCGCTCATGCCCGTGGTCTCCAGGGCTGAGCCCGCAGTGCTCAAGGAAGCCAAGCACCCAGGATAACCTCACAAACATCCTGCGAGCAGCCCCTTCCCTGCAGTCCTGCCCTGTGTGTTTCTGCCTGGGCCCGTGTCCCACGGGCTCAGCCCTGGGCAGCTGGGGCCTTGGCAGCAGTTGATCCCCTCGGGAGGAAACCGTGGGGAGGGCCCTGGGTGATTAGCAGGTTATGAGTGATTTTCCTCCTTCCTCCTCCCATTCTGTGCTCTCTGCAAAGCAGGTGATGCCTTGAGTTAGAGGTGAGTTTTCACCTTGTGGGCTTTGAGCCCCTTCCAGCCCAGCTAAGGGATTTTCCGTGTGGAGGGTCTCGAGTAGGGCTGAGGTGTGAGTGCCAGCCAGGCTACCTGTGCGGTTTAGATGCACCTCGTGTCAAACGAGTTCACCCCAACCAGGCAGCTGCTGAGTCGACAGGGCTGGGAATCTTGTTCCCAGAGGCTGCGGGCAGGGCAGGAGGAGGTGCGCTCCCTCCTCCGTCCGCACTTGCTCGCCGGGCAGGGTGTGGGCTTTGGCAACAGCCCCAAAGAGCAGAGAGCTGCGGGACGAGCTCCTGCCCCATGAAGCAGCCCGGGAAGCACCCCCCTGCCCCAAGGAAGGGCCAAAGCACAGGCGGTATCTGCGTGAATAGACGGGGTGTCAGGTGCTGCAGACTGGGACGTGGGTGTAGGGCAGTGACATGAGGGTGGACGTCGCTGGGAGTGGTTCCTCTGCCAAGGCCACTGCAGGCTAGCCCTGTCCCTGTGACACTGCAGGGAGACCCTCCCATTGAAGGAAGAGGGCTGTGGTGAGACTATCTTGGGAAGAGCCTGTTTCCAAACCTCTGTTGAGCATGTGCACCCCAGTTTGCCTGGGTCTTTTGGATTTGAGCTTACGGTTTTCTCCGTGTCCCTTCCCATAGCCCCGGGGAGTCACTGACTGCATTGGGAATAGACCGAGATCTTGGCTTGTTTCTGCCCAGATACCATCTCTGCACGATCCGCCTCGCTAATGGTTCCTTAACGAAAGAGGATGCAGAGGGGTGGGTGGAATTTCTATTTGCATTTGAGTTTTTTGGCAACAGCGGGGCTCTCCTAGGCCATGCACACTCCTTAGAGACACCCTCCTGCCCTCTGGGCCATGGACCGCTGGTGAGAGCCAGGATGGTGATCTCGTACCCCTCAGTTACTGCTGCCCAGGTTCAGCTATCACCTGAGGTCCCCAGGACAGGCAACCTCTCTGACTCTCCTCTGGATGAGCCTCTTGCCTTGGGATGAATCAAGAGGTTGCCTCTTTCCCACCCCGCACCGCTTATCACTCTGCGTGGGATATTCACATACCTCCTCCGTGAGTTTCGGAGCACATCCCGTTGTTGAGGCATGGGTTGCTGCTGCAGGCACCGGTGGGGGAGCAACACTGCTTTATTCCCACCTCCTCCATGACTTCCTTCGATCGCCCTTTCCCCGGCAGGAGAACCACTTCCTTGCCGTTGATCGCAACCACATCCAGGCAGCCCCTGAACCCCCGTGTGACTCTCTGGGGCTGGAGCAGCTGCCGAAGGCCCCCAAAAAGCAAGTCTCGTCTGCCCCGGGAGATGCTGCAGGTCGCTGGCAGCTGGAGAGAGGCGTTCCCCAGTCCGTCGATGAGCAGGCGGACAGACGTGTTCTTCACCTCCAGGAAGACTGAATGCCACTCGCCGTCGCTCACAAAACGTGAGGAGGAGAGGTTCCCGGTGTAGTTCCCCCAACAGCTGTACCCGAGCTGAGGCACTCCGTTAACCATCTGCAAAACACGCCCAGAAGTCACGGTTAGCTGTGGGACAGGAGGCGGCTGTTCATGGAGGCTTCCAACGCTTCTGCTGCTTGTTCCCCTGTCTCCCTGCCTAAGCCTTGAGAGTCAAGATGAATCCCGACTTTCAGACCCCAAGAATTACCAGCCCCTTTCACCCATATGAAGCTTTGCATGCATCAATTAAAGCCTGTTTAAATGACGGTAACCTTTATTTTGCAAAACTCCATCATTTCTCAAATTTTACCTGTGAAACCTTTGACCGGTGCGCAGGGGGCAAGCTCACCATCCCACAAAACGGGGTGCAGAGCCACGTGTTTGTACTTCTGCAGCTCCTCACCCTTTCTGCCCCCTTCCTGAGCCTAATCGGAGCCCTGGCATTTGGAATATCCAGAACTCCATCGCTGCTCACAGGTGGACTCTTGTTCTGAGCTGCGTGGCCTTTATTCTGTTCTCACTGTCTCGTTAGGGGTGGGGAGGGTGCTGGAGCAGTTTCCCCTTTGGCATGGGTGAGGGTGCTGAAAGGACCTTGGTGAGGAGGAGTTGGAGGCAGAGAAAGGAGCGACTGTTGGACCCAGCTCCTGTCCAGCAGGCTGGAAAGCTGGGCCAAAGCTGCTGAAAGGTCTTGCAGTCTAATCCTTAATCTCCAGCAGATGGGAGGGAGACGAGACAAGGAGTGGTGATGCTTGGAAGAGGCTAAAGAGGAGTGATTATGGGCTACACTGAACTCCAGAGGA
This sequence comes from Eurypyga helias, assembly GCF_000690775.1. NCBI lineage: Eukaryota > Metazoa > Chordata > Aves > Eurypygiformes > Eurypygidae > Eurypyga > Eurypyga helias. The sequence continues at coordinate 7,429 of NW_010252295.1, forward strand.
ACCTACACAGGGTACGATTGGGCTGCTCTGGTGGGGTCCGAAGCAGAACAGGACAATGGTTAACTCTTAGAGAAGTCCACAGCATAAATAATTCCCGTGTGGGAGGAGAGAGCGACTGCCGAAGGAAGGAAGAACTAGCTGCAGCTGGCACATGCCTTGGAAGGGCCTCAGGGCGACACGTGTGTAAATCCCTTTGCACAACTGGCAGGTGCAGCAGAGAACTGCCACTTTGCTTTATCTGGAGGAACATGATTTCACTTCAGATGGGTCTGTAGGACGGGCTTATCAATTTCTGGGGCTGGGAGAGAGCTGAGAACTCAGTTCCCTGGAGCAAGAACTGACAGACTGCCAAGTCTCTCCCGGCTTGCCTGGTTTGCCATCCTCTTGCTGCACTCTATTTCTGAACATCAGGAGAGCTTAGTGATTGGAAAGGCGATAATATCCATGCCCTTGGGAGAACTCATCCTCTTCACCAAACCTACAAACCATCAGTTACGCTGCTTTCAAAGCTTTGTCTTGTACCGAGAGTACTGTAGTCCACAAAGCTTAAAATCTTGATGGATTCCTCCACTTTTTTTTTAAGGCCAGATGGTCTAGGAAAGGTTTGATCTCTGAGATATCAATGAAGGAAGTCAGGGAATAAATTATTCACAACCGACTTTAAGGTGGAGGCTTTATGACTGTTCCCTATGGCAAACGTGTGGAGGCGTCTGGGTGCAGGAGATCAGGGCACACTGAACTCCATCAATGAGGAGTCCTTCCTCCTTGGCTCTGTGAGTTAGCGCCCAGCAGAGCTTCCTGCCATCTCCTCCTTCCTGAGCACCATCCTGAGTGCTGCACTCCTGCTCAGCTACCTGGTGACCCTCCTTCCCAGAGACCCTTCCTGAGAAGCTGTTTTCTCATCATCCCTTTACCTCACAGCTTAAAGTCACTTGGAGTTGGGTGCAGGATATAGGGATGATGTTTCTCTGCTCTTGAGGAGCGATGGCTGTGGTGGCAGGAGCTTGCAACACCTACTGTGGGCAGGTCCCTGGGAGCTGGCTGCTGTGCAGCTCCCTGACTCTGTGGGTCTCATAACTGGAAAGAAAAGTCTTTCAAAATAGGAAGGTGGGGTTGTGAAAGCATGAGGAGGGGTGAGGTTGGCTGCTGTGCAGCTCCCTGTCTCTGTGGGTCTCTTATAACTGGAAAGAAAAGTCTTTCCAAATAGGAAGGTGGGATTGTGAAAGCATGAGGAGGGGTGAGGGAATTCAGGGACAGGATGAACACTTCCAGGTCGGTTACAGTGTGCAGATCTCAACGTGATTAGTCTCAGGGAGAAATCTCTGTAAGCTGGTAAGTATGTCCTATGATCTTGGTCTCAAATTAGGCTGATTTTAATTGACAAATTAAACAAACCCTCTATTCTTTAGTCATTTGTTGCTTTCCTTCTGTTGCCAAAGTGGAAGAGGGAGATGAACATTGAATACTGAGTCAATTCAGAGTGTGGCCAAAGGAGGAGAGCGACCAGACTGAAATGTTCTTGGCTCTGCAGGTGTCTTAGACAGTGAAACCACCTGAAGAAAGTGGTTGCAAAGGTTGAGAAATAGCATTTAAAACCCGTGTTTTGTCTGTTCTGTTTGTTACTATAAAGGACCTTTAATTTAAGGTCCATTTGATTAGATGCATGTGGCATGCTGTGGGTAAAGGCTGGTGATGATATTCCTGTTCTCCGAGCTCACCCATGCCCTCCTCATCTCTAACTTGTTACCCCAGTCCTCAGCCCAGTATGGTTGCCTCCTCTTGGTGGCTGTAGGATTGAGCCACAATGTGGTCTGGCAGGTGGTTTGTGTGCTCAGTGGGGGTCTGTCTCCCCTCCTAACGTCTGGGGGGAAGTATGTCCTTTGCTACAGTGCAAGCGTACTGGTCTGGGGAAAATTCTGCCTGCTAAACTCTTTGCCCTGGGAGGTGTGATGTGAGAGAGATGGAGAAGCAAGCTGTAAGGAAAAAAGATGATGCAGATCTATGATGTGGATGTGTGCTGCCTTCACACCAGAGCCCAGCATGTGTATATACAGGTGTAAAAAACAATCACTAGTGGTGGCCGCAGCAACTGCCAAACAGTGTTTGGCTCTCGCTTGGTCTTCCCAAGTCTTATATTTTAGCTAGATGAATTATTAAGGTGATTTCTTTCCCCAAAACAGCGTTTTACACTGGAAAGAAGTCTCCGTGTGCTACAGTACGCACCTCCAAAGTGGTGTGGTCGGTCCCGTTGGCGTAGAACACGACGGCGTGCAGCTGGTGGGTCTTCAGGCGAAAGTGCATGTGCCAGGAGCCGATCTGTGAGTGCTGGTACCAAATGTAGCTGTGGCCCGCAAACCTCACGGCCGTTCCTGGAAGGAGAGCGAGTGAAAGGTCTCATCTTTGTCACACTTTGAGACTATGGACTGTATCAATACTTGCCTCTCTTCCCAGCCTAGTGCCGTGACTGTCCAGGAACAGTCCCATCCACGGCAACCCGTGTGCTGTTGCACTGCATCTCCCACAGCTCCCAGTTGGAGCTCCCAGTATTTCTTCTATGTACTCAGCTGTGAAACAATCCTGCAATAGCAGCCTGGCCAATTCTATCCTACACCACCTCCAACATGCCCCCAGCGTGGTCTACAACTCCCGTTCCCTCATCCTTAGTACGTCTTTATATTCTTCTATGGTACCTGCCTACCATTCCTGCCCAAGTGATGCTAACCTCTAGCCTTGCACCCTCTATTTCTCAAAGTATCCTAGGGTAATTAAACTAGATATGCTGTATTTGCCTTTCCTCAAATTTATCAGTCTGTATTTTTCTGACTGTAGAATCAACACAGGAGCTCAAAGATCAAAATTCTGATGACTGAGCTTCGTTACGTGCTAGGTATGAGTGATTTTCCCAATGAGATAGGTGGATAGATGTTGTTGCTGTTTAATGAAATGCTACAGGAGATAAATAATAATATTAAGAAAAAGACTAAGTGAAACTTTCAAACTGTAAGAGTTTAGATTTGGTTTTGAAATTGGACGCAGAATTGTTGGTCATTGGGGCAACTTAATTCCACAGAAAGTCCAGGTGCTTTACAGTGTACTGAAGGAAAATACAATATACCCAGGTTTATAGTGTGAGGATATAGCCAGGAAGGATTGCTCACCATTGCAAGAACAGATTTGCTCCAAGGTGTGCCGTGGGGTGAGGACGCTGAGTCGGGCAGTGCTGTAAGTAGACATCATGCCTGGATCCAGCTGAATGGTTTCCCTGCAGACACGGTGGGCACAGTCTGGCCCATGGCATGGCATGTGAATTGCCTTCTTCATCCGGAGACCGACGAGCTGGTCCATCTCCCCAGCAGACACTGTGATCTTATTTGCGAGGACCCAAGGCTCGTACAAGGAGCCGTGTGGCTCCCCGACAGCCAAGAGCAGGTCCACTCCATCAGAGGTAGCTGCAGGCTGTAAGCTGGCCATGTGGATGTTTTGGCGCCGGGTGACAAGGATGTTTCCCAGAAATCTCTGCAAGTTGCGCCAGTGGTCCCCCACGAACTCCTCGGGGGAGATGTGACGGAAGTGTAGCACCACTGCCTTGTCCAAGGCCTCCTGCTTGAAGCACCACACGTGGACGTTGACGTTAGTGGTGGCTGTGAACGTACCGTCGCTGACTGTCACGTTCAGAAGGTAGTGGCCGTGGGGAAGCTTGTCCCCAGCAATGATCTTCCCATCCGCAGCCCCAACGGAGAAGAGCCCCTCCTGGGGCACTTCTGCTACCAACGTGTACACCAGCGTGTCGTGGGGGTCTCGGTCCGTGGCGTGGATCTTGCCCAGAACGCCACCTCGGAAGGCTTCCTCGTTGGTGGTGATGAATATTTCCAGGGGAAGGGCTGAGGGAGCATACTGGCTCTGCTCAGTCACTTGGATATTTATAAATGCAGATGAGGAGAGGGGAGGGATACCACTGTCGGAGACCTGTCAAGGGAAACAGAAGAATCCGTTATAGCCACGTGCCCACTTACCATCCCCTCGTCTGACTGGATGGGCTGATAAAGACTTGGAAGCAGAGTGCCTCGCAGGCAGCAATTGGTGGAAGCTGTCAGGCAGCGGGCTGGGAATGAAGTAGGAATAGGAAAAATTGGCAGCAGCGTTGGATCTCTGCTTGGAGCTGGCCCCAGGGAAAAGGCAGCGTGCCTTCCAGCATGGAGACTGAGACCTGTCAGCGGTAGGGTCACAGGCGTTGCTGTGTGTGCCCATCAGCAGCTGAGGCAGACCTGAGTGGGTCTGATTTCCTGAGGAGTAATCATCGTTAGCGATGCTGCCAATCTTTGGGGTTCCATGTGTAACTGAGTGCACAGAGATGGAAAGCAGCTATGCACGTCGACGCATTTGTGCACCTTCCAGGCTGTTTGAGCCTGTGTCCCGCCTCTGACAATGCCTGCCTAGCATGAGACAGGGACACTCAAAATAGAAAAAATGCAGATAATCAGATGACAGGCTGAGTTTGACCCTAATCTTAGGCAGTTAGTGGTTGAGGTTTACAATATATTAGTACCTAGCTTTTAGAACAGCTACGATTACTGAAGTAGGTACTTTACATTTACTTTTCATTCTCGCTTTGTAATGGATTATCTTTACTGATAATACTGAAAAATAATCAATTCACTCTGCAACAATAGAAATTCTTTTTGAAGAGGAACTGAAGCCACTTAAACAACATGGATAATTAGAGAGTTTGTAGGACCAGATCCAGGTCTCACCTTAAACTGGAAGTCACTAGAATGATGCTGGGACAAGCATCTGCCTAAGGAAACTGCTGACAGTATTCCTTGTGATCATGTTATCTGATTCTATCAATGCAGAAACTGGCCCCCCAGCTTCTTGTGGGCAGGCTGTGTGGAGAAATGAGCTCTGGAGCTGGTTCTGAGCTGCACTGTTTGTGCCTGGGTTGGATTTCTCCAGAGTCAGAGATGTTTCCATCCAGCTGTGCCATCCTAATCTCGTTTTGTTACCACTAAATCTGGCTGGGGAATTCAGATAGCAGGACAGGAAGGCAGGCTCTACCTGGACTTGTAGCAGGTACTGTTCTTTTGTTCTTCTGCTCAGGACAGATGATGTCACCAGCAGACCACTTTGGGTGACATCGAAAGCCTTCCCATCGTTGCCTTGGGTGATCTGGAATGAGTATGGCGGTCCGTTTTCTGGGGAGTCTCTGTCGCTCATGATCAGCTCCAGGACGCTCGTACCCATGGGAGCATTCTCCTGAAATGGGGAATGATGCTATTGGAGAAAGGCAAGCAAGGAGAGAAGGCCCAGGGGAACCCACAGTGCCCCTAGGGCTGCTGGATCAGGAACAGGGAGACAAATCCCACATCCCACGTGCCTGCCTGATACACACAGATACTCGTGACAGCAGTGGCAGAGACCCAGGGGTGGCAAGGAACTGCCTTTCACTGCCACATGTGTGGCAGCTGAGTGCAGATAGTCTGGCTGCTGCTTTCCCCTTGAGCCACGTCAGCACAAGAGCAGATGAAAGCTTGTTCTGAGTGTGACTTTCTGAGCCTCTGTAGGTGTTGGGGTCCTGGTTACAGCTGGGCTGCAACCAGCAGACATGACATGGGCTTGGGGCTGCTCTTTATGTTGTGGTGTAGACGTGGACAATTGCAAGGGAGAAAGGGGCTGCAAGTCAGGCTTGGAAAGTGTGAAAAGCTCTGCACTCTGTGCTGGAAGGACAGGAGGTACCTGAAGCTTTGGAAGGAGAAAATGGCATCTGTTGGCAGAATATCTGCCCCTGCAGATGCTACCAGTCCTTTGTGGCAATGAGCACAAAGAAACAGCATACTTCATCGCTGTCTCACCCCCCTGCTCCAACAGCAGCCCATGCACGAATACCTTAGTACCCTGAGACCGACCAGGAGAACAAACCACCTCCGGGCTTACCTGCACCACCACGCTGTAGTTGAGCTGGAAGAACCGGGGAGGGTTGTCGTTGACATCGGACACGTGGATGTGTACAGCAGCATCACTGAACTGAGCGGGGTGACCGTTGTCTGTGGCTCGAACTGTCAGGGAATAGCTGGGGATCTGGAGGGTTTATAGTGTCTGGTTACTTGGAGAAGTAGAGGAATGGTGGCTTTTCCACACTGATGTTTTGCTCTGCTGCAGCTTGTTAAAATGCTTGAGGCCGTGTTGCACTGTAACAATAGCTTTGCTCTTGGCTAAGGCTCTCCATCCATAAATCTCAAAGCACATGGCTAAAGAAAATTAGCCTCACAATAGCTGAAGAGAAGGGAAACAACTTGCCAGAGAGGATGAGACCAAGCTGGGCAAACATCTTTAGAGAGTGGTTTGAGCTGCTACTGCTTAATGCACAAGAGATTGTCCAGACAACCTTTCCTCCCCCCCGGTACCTGTTTTCTATAATGCACTGATGCAGAGGAGCAGAAACCAACCGTGCTGGTTTCCAGTTTGGGGATGACTCTCACAGGCAGCCTGAAGCACCAGTGGAGCAGACCACAGCCCAGAGCTGTGACTGCCGAAGGCTATATTGCCCTCCCTACAGCCCAGCCCTCCCACAGCAGTGTCTGTGAGTCTAGAAAACGAATGAATGACTTGCCTTCTGCTTACAGCATTGTGAGCAGGTTGTTCATAAACCAGGAGGTAGCTGAATATACTGTGCTCCCTCAGTCTTTTGGGGCACATCTGTTTTAGACTTTGTATTCCCATTTTCTTGAACTCACCTCCTCCCTGTCCAGGTGCTTGGCGATGCTGATCTGCCCGCTTCTGGGCTGAACGGCGAAATGTCCCAGCGGGTTCCCTCCCACAATTGAATATGTGATCTGATTGTTCAGTGCTCCATCCAAGTCATCAGCTGACACCTTTCAGAAGGGGGAAAAAAAAAAAAGCTAACACCCCTGGCCCAAAAAGGCCTTGCCATGGAGGAATGGGGCAGGACCTCCTTGTCCTGCCCCATTATTTAGGGATGTTGGTTTGAGCTTGTCTCAAATGAGGAAGAAGGAAGGTGGTTTATGTAAGTGTTATTCATTGTTTTTCCAAGATAAAACTCAACAAAGCTACAACAATGGCTTTCTCCTTGTCTTTCATGATTTATCACCCCTGTGATGGGTAACACTGTTGGGGCAGGGAACTCCACATGCACATACCTTGGGCTCTACTCTTCTGCCCTGGGAAACCTCTGCCTTCCACAGGTGGAAGGGTGTTGGCCTTCCGCAGGCATTTTAACTCTCCTGGGAGATCCTCAAAGCTCCTGAGCCCCCCTTAGGTATCTTAAGCTTTCACTTAAAGATGTCTGCTAAGGCAAAGTGTTTTCCCTGTTTATGGAGCGTCAGGAATTCTGGCAATCATCCTTTTTTAAAGTCATGTTTAAATCGTACATGTCAAATGCCACAAATCCACTGAGGTGGCTGCGTCCAGGGAAAAGTAAAGTGCAAAAGAAGAGTAAATTATGCATAGCACAAGTAAAAGAATCTGGCCTGGTTCATAATCATACCGTGAGGATGACTTCTCCTACTGCAACGTCCTCCCGGATATCAGCAAAGTAAGGGTCCTGGGTGAACTCTGGTGCATGGTCATTGATGTCGGTTATATTGATCACCACCATGGTCACATCGCTGAGAGACGCTGAGCCCTTCCTCGTGCCCTCGATGGATAAGTAATACTCGTGACTCGCTTCAAAGTCCAAGCTCCCGTTTATGTATAAGGCACCTGTATTGGCAGAAGATACTTTGAATGAATGGCACATGAGGTTTCTTGGAATACTGGGGATATACCAATATGGTTGCCAAACTGCCAGCTGAGAAGGTGCTGTTGACCTGGCTTTGACTGGTTAAAACAGGATAATGAAAGTCACGGCATCGCATAAACCAAAATATTATTGAACTGATTCTGCTATAACCCGCTTGTTCTGGTAGCAAGTGTTTGAAGAGATGAAATATGCTCTCGTTCTAGAAGGTCTCCAGGCATCTTGATTGGAGGAGATGTGGGACAAAATAGGATCAGTGCCATGAAAGCTGTGACCAAGGCAGTAGTAGAGCAGCACTGAACTATGTCACGGGCAGGATGAAAAGGTGTGAGATGCAGAGTTGTACATGAGAAAGAGGTGTGTGGCCAGATGCTGTGATTTGTATGTGAAGCTTGGGATGTAACACAAAATGAAGGAGGAGGCTGTTAATCTTAAAAAATGATCAGGGAACAGGGCCTAAAGACATAGAGTGAAGGCAAAAAAAAGGGAGACAGAATGTGCCTGTGTACTTCAGTGTTTTCTGGGTTCAGCACTGGAAATGTCACAAAATTATTTCCTGGAAATGTTATTTGTCTTACGAGTTTGTACACGCTGAAAGAAGATTGGTGTGGAATAATTAGAAAGAGCCTTGGGAGTGTAGAAGCTGAGGATGGAACTGTGGATGGGGATGTTACAGCAAAGGGTAGAAGGCCATGGGTGACACAGCCAAGGGCTTGTCTCAGGGAGTTAACATTGGCCTTCAGATAACAGCTCTCATCAGATCGCTCTGCAAATGGAGCAGTGCTTTGCTTGGCTATTAAACCTGGCTCAGGACCTGCTTATGGTTAATAGGTTGGTAATATCCACATTCACTGCGAGCTACCTAATAAAGCTGCCTGCTGCCCTGGGCTCAAGGTTCCTCGGTGAGGTTAGGAAGGACAGACTGTTTAAATGAAACCAACTTCTGCATTTTGAAGTGGAAAAATTCCTCCATCTTATTCTCCATGTATTCCTCATTCCCAAGGACTAATCTCAGGTCCCAGATGTATAACAGGAATCTTTCCATTAATTTCAATAAGATGCGGATCAATCTTGGATGGCAAAATTTAGGGTAGAAAAGAAGACTGTATTCCCTACCCTTGTGCTGGCTAAAGACAGGAGAGAGCAGAAGTGCAAGCCAAATGGAGAAGAACTAAGGAAGAGCTGTACAGGGACAGCCTTTGATGTTGGGTCCGCCTGGACCTGCCCGGGCACGAGATCATCTTACCTGTGTTTGAGTTGAGCTGAAATTTTCCATGGTCATTGCCATTCACAATTTCATACTTGATCTCTGTGTTCTCTGCGTTGTCCCTTGTCAATGCTGACAAGTTGAGGACTTCTGTACCCACAGCCACGTCTTCTTTTACCATGGCCACATACTCAGGGGCCAGGAAAACGGGCAGATACTCATTTAGATCCACAACAGAGACAGTGACAGTGCCGAGAGCAGAGAGGGGCTCTGGGGTGCCCCGGTCAGTAGCACAGACTGTCAGCTCAAAGGCTGAGTGCTGCGAATCCTTCAGAGGCTTTTCCAGACGGATCACCCCTGTGGTTTCCTCAATTGAAAAGTGTCCGTTGGCGGAGTCAGAGAGAGAATAGACCACCTCAGCATTGAGACCTGGAAGGATAAGGGACAGGCTGTGCTTAATTCATGGGTAGGAATGCTCCAGCTTTATTCATTTATTTTTCAATCCATTAGGACTATGTGTACCTAAATGACCATAAATTTCTAGGGAAAACAGAGGCTGTATGAACATCAAGTGTGTCCATCTGCAGATTCAGTCATCTAGCCACCATCATCCATCAGCATCACCTGTCTGTATTTACTAGTGCTTCCCATGTCTCATTCCCTTGTATTTAAACTTAATTTCCCTTCATATCTGCTTCTAAAGCAGATAAATATGATCGGTCTTTGCTGGAGAGGCTTATTAAAAGCTCCTTTCTGAGGAGCCTTACTTATGCTTCTGAGAATCTTCATGTCTTAGGAAAGACCTCTCCATCCATATCACCTACCCCATCCACATCTAAAATTCCTTTCTTCCTTACTACGCTCATTCTTGGTCTCCATCTTTCGTGAAACTTCTGTCCAGTTTGGTTCCCGGACAAACCGTGTGTCAGCTTGCACTGTGCATCACGGTTACAGTTACTGAGCATGGCCTCAAAGTCTGTCTTTGCATGCTTTTAGAGATATTGTACTTCCTACGGGGTCACAAAAATGCTGACACCATCCCGCTAGTCAGGAATGTGTCAGCGATGAGATCCAGTCACATCTTTGCCAAGATCCAGTCACCTATGCCCATCGCTGCAGCCCTTCCCTTGGTTTCAAAGGTTTCTATTCAGGATGAAAGATGAAAGTCTGCTAAAAAGTAAATCCCATTCTGACTCACCTTCATCAAGGTCCCTGGCAGCAACCACGGCGATGGGCGTCTTTGTGGTGGTGTTGTCAAAAACGGCGACGGCACAGTGACTGGGGAAGAATCTCGGCGCGTTGTCGTTGGTGTCCTCTACGATCAGCATTATATCTGCCTGGCAGGAACGGCCTCCACCATCGGTCGCTTTGGCAACAAGATGGTACGTGGGTTTCTGTTCGCGGTCGAGAGGTGCAGACGTCGTCAGCTCCCCTGTTGGAAAGAACAGGAGACGGTCTCCTCTTCTGCAGCTGCAGCCGAGGAGAGCTCAGAGGGTTCAAGCATGCTGCCTTCCCGCTTGAACCGTGGGAGACAACCGGCTGGGCTTGAACAGCGCTTGTCATCCAGCTCATAATGGTGATGTGTCCACACCACATTGCTCGGGGCTATCCTCAGATCACTGCCAGCCAGTGCCCTGGCAGGGCTTGGCACGGGGAGTCCTGCAAGTTGGGCTGAACTTCGTGTGAGCGATGCCGTCATGGGATAATAGTGCTCATAAATAAATCGTACTTCTAAACACCTTTATAAACCCTGCTGCATTAAGCTTTCTGCAGCGTAACGAACACCAAGTGATGTCTACAGTGACCATCACGCCTTTTTGGAAAGAAAGAAACCTTTGGGCAAATGTGCTGGCCAAGACCTGATAAGCTGTTTTTAGAGTTTATAACTCAGGTCTTTGGATCAAGCCAGCACTGCAATACGTGCTGACCCCTCCTCCTCGAGACCTGGCCCTTAGCACTAGGGCCTGCCCTTTGTTTGAACCATCCGAATGCCAACATTTGTAAAGAAAACTCTCGGGAAGACGCAGAGCTCACCCTCCTCTGTACTGTGTTGCAATCAACCTGCCTGTTTGCCATCCCCCCTAGCTCTGGGGAGCCGGAATGGAGTCCCTTTGCTCAAGAGGAGAGACGTGTTGAGCCATGCTGTGAGCCAGCATTTCTCTGGAGTGGGTGAGGAAGAGGATAAAAGCGTCCCGTTGCCCGGTTCTCACCTGTGTGTGGGCCCAGCCGGAACTCCTCTGCGCCAGGGCCGTGGAGGCTGTACGTTATCTGGGCGTTGCTGCCAACGTCGGGGTCGGTTGCGGATATTTTCAAAATGAAAAGACCTGGCAGAGCGTCTTCAGAGACTCTCCCAGTGTAGTACATCTGGAAAGGGCAGAAAGTGTCATGGGCATCTGAGCCATCTCCAAAATATCTTCACCTCGTCTGGAGACGAATGGACTAGCAGAAGCTTCGTAGAGGATAAAACGTGGTTTATAGGGAAACACAATGTGCTTCATGCTGCCGGGGTGTGGGCTGGGACCAGTGAGCTCATTTCACACAAGCCTTTGAATCTCCTTTGGGAAGCAACCACTTCTGTTCTTTCTCACCATGGGTAACGTCCATACCAGCGATCAGCTCTCTACAATAACAAACCTCCTGATGGGAATCTCTCAGCTTAGCAGGATATAAAACTCCGCAATTTACATGCCCCTACCCAGGAGGCTTCCTGGCATTGTTTATCTCCAAAAATTATCCTTCATAATGCTTAGGTGCTCACTTACTGCTGGCAAACATGCTTGGAGGCTAGACTTAATGTGCTTGCTTGACATGCTGCTTAATTAAAATTGCTAAGCATAATCAAAGCAACAGGATCGTGTGAGAAGAATTATGACAAACCAAACCCTCTTAATGTGTTCTTTCTATTCTTTCTTCCTTGCTATTGTGTTTTCTCCTTCCCATCCGCTCCCCTCATGCCCCCCGTGTCCCACATGACTTACCTGGCCACATTCGGGGCTGTTGTCATTGATATCCAGAACAAAAACTTCCACTTCAGTGGTAGCCTGAAATTTCCCGTCAGAGGCCATAACCTTGAGGAGATACTTCTCTGTATCTTCTCTGTCCAGAGGTTTCTTGGAAGAAATAGTCCATTCTCCCTCAATCTGGTTAACCGTGAACTGTCCTAGTGTGTCTCCTTCTAGAAGCGGGCAGGAGGCAAGGAAAAGAGGCATTTACTGGGTGCTGAAAACCAGAGGGGATAAAGGGAACGGGATATAGGTGTGTGCACTGCCAGTCCCTTCGGGGGGTGATGACCTTGCAGGGGTGATGCAGAGAGGACATCACCCTCATCCCGCTGGGGAGCATTTAGCCCACCTCACTGCACGGCGGGGAGATACCCTGCCAGCTTCTCATACTGAAACTGCACGTTACACCGCGGAGACCAAGGGGCTGGGAGAAGGAAACAAATCCCGATTGCAAAAACGTCTTGGTAGTGTTCTGCATATTCATTGCCTCAAAACCACAGGGTCTCACCTTCCTAAAGCATGTCAGTCTTTCTCAGAGCATGTTCCTAAAGGGATCTGAGGGTTGCAAATACCCTGCAGATGCTGGTTGGATCTTACAGTTACAGAGCTATGTATAGTTGTATTTTCTTTTAACCTATAGATGTGCTTTCCGGGGCTACTTTTTGATTCTGTAGGAACCAAATGATGAGAGACAGGTAAATCCAGACCAGGCAGCCTCTCTGGTCCACCAGATTCATGCTGCTCGTGGGGTGGATGCTACCCCTGCAGAATGTCTCTCTCCTGGCAAGGAGTGGGTGTCCTCTGCTGAACCCACGCCGCCGGGCAGAAGGAGGGAGCACGTTAGGTAATGGGAAGCAGTGAGGAGAGCTGGCTGCAGGGCTTGTTTGTGTTAGATTCTGAAGAGCCAAGTAAGTTAGATTAACTAACTTTCTGAGTTCATTTGCTCTGTGGTGATGAATCTGGAGGCATGGTGAGAGCTCTTCTAGCCCTTCTTCTGATGCTGGCAGACTCCAGCCTGTGCGCGGATTTGGTTTCTGAGCGCTTGAAATCAAGGTGCATGTGAGCAGCAGGAAGCTACGCTGTGTGCTCGCCCCCTCCTTAGCCTGTGCTGCAGTTGTGTTTATGGGTCGAGTTCGACCTGTGCTTGTACGTGCAAAGCAGAGAAAACGTATGGTTTTCGTCACTGATCCAAGCATGCGTTCTCTCGGGTTTAAAGGAGACGGAAGTCACTGCTGCCTTTAAGATGGCAGAAATGCGAATACTTAATGTATTTAATCTTTCCTCCCGAAGGCTTGCAAATACCTAGGCATGCCAGAAACCAATTGAAAGCACCAGCATTCCTCCTCTGTTTTGGATGGTTACAATAATAGATAACAGGCTGCAGCATGATCTGGCTAAATGTTTTGACCCCGAAGGGTCCTCATTTGAGTTCGAACAAACATTTTAATTTGAAATATTTGTTCCAGGTCAGAGAAAAGACGCTTTGGGGTCAAAAAGGACATAAAATCAAGCTCCTGCTTGTGCAGATGCACAACAAACATTCCAGTGTAACTTTTCTGTTGTTTTACAGCGGTGGTTAATTTTAGTTGGCACAACTGATGTTTCAGAGATGCGAGAATCGTCTTTAGTATTTCTTGTTAGCCAAAACCCTCACTAAGATGGACAGGACAGTCTGAAATATCCACCAGTCTGCAGCGTGGTTAACTTCAGCCGTGTGAGGGCTGTTTGTTTGTTAAGCCGGAGTCAAAGTGATTTCGTAGGAAACACATTTACTACCAAATAGTTATATATATCCTGTGTGAATCCATGTAGATATTAAAAAAATACCGGCATGCTGCACGCATGTGTGATGGTAAACTGACTGCACTGTTTGCAGGATAAAAAGCTGGGTCAAAGAACTTAAATACTGATTACAGGATCTATGTTAGAAAAATCTTCCTTCCTGCTGTCCCACTGCCTCTGTCCTTCCAATAGGTATTACAATTACACTGTCTTAATTTTTCGTCTGTTAAGAAAGTGTAAATAAATATATCTACAGTACTGTGTAAGTATGTATATATACATTATCTATTTATTTATTTCTAAATAAATAGGATGACTCAGTGGTGAGATAGTTGTTATAACGGTAATCCCGCCCACTGCAGTTTTGGATGCCCCAGACTCATTTTGCTGAAGAGTCCAGCTCATGACAGAGCTCAGGCTTTATCTCCTGCTTCTGATGGGACTGCCAGTGTAATGCTGTTTCTGTATTAACGTTCTGGAAGACAAGGTATCTAATCCTCACTTCAAGATGATACTCTGTTCTTGCTCACTGAAGATTTAAAGGCAGAAAAAACTCACCAGTTATATAGCACGTGACCCGCCGGTTGTGCTCAGAGATGTCTGCATCGATGGTACTCAGGGTGACGATGACCTGCCCTGGCTCCGCATTCTCAATTACCGATCCTTTATAGAAATCTGAGGTGAACTGTGGAGCATTGTCATTCTCATCAGAGACGGTGACCTCCACCAGGGTTTGGGAAGAGAGCTGGACTTTCCTGCCGTGGTCGGTGGCCACCACATAAAACCGATAGATCTCCTGAGCTTCGCAGTCCAGCTCTTTCAGTGTGGTGATCCACCCACTCTCCCCATCGATGGTGAAGAGTCCTCGGAGGTTGCCAGATTCTGCTTCCAGACTGTAGGTCACCTGTCCGTCACTTCCCATGTCCTGGTCATTAGCTGTCACTTGAATGACTGTGGTTCCTGATGGCATGTTCTCCATGACAAAAGCTTTGTAGGGATCTGCCTCAAAAACAGGTCTGTTGTCGTTGACATCCTGCACTTGGATGTTCACAGAGACCAGAGAGACCAGCTCGGTCTCCTGATGCGAACAGTGAGCCATAACATCAATCTGGTACCACTTGGTGGTCTCGTGATCCATGGCCTTTTTGATTTTCAAAGCCCCTGTTTGTGTGTCCAGTGTGAACACCTCATCCTTGTTACTTTCCGTAGTGGTCCCCTTCACCAAGCTGTATATGATGGGGTCCTCTGCAAAAGCTTTGACTGACCCTATTTCTGATCCCTCTGGAAGATCCTCAGATGCAGAGAATGTGTAAAGGGGCTCAGAAAACCTCGGCAATGTCACCTCCCTGGGGACAATCTGAAGATTAACTGGGACAAGGGAGTTCCAGTGAGGGGGTCTGCCATCTTCGGCTTTTACCTTGAAGTTAAAGGCTCTGTTTTCTAAACCAACAAGGCTCTCCTTGACCTTAACAACCCCAGTGGCAGCATTGATCTCCACAATGTCTTCTGCCATGTTTTCCACAGAGTCAACAGAGTAAATGACATCTGCATTTGCACCTTCATCAGCATCGTAAGCCAGTACCTGGATGACGGGGGAGCCTTTGCTGACGTTGGACTGGATGGACAGCGTGTATTCAGAGGCTTTGAACTGAGGTGGGTTGTCATTTTCATCTGTAAGGATTATTTTGACAGTGCAGAATGCCACCTTCCCACCCCCATCCTTGGCCATGACTTTAATGGCAATGACTCTCTCCGTTGAATTTTCCCTGTCCAGTTTTTGCAGTGTGGCAATACGGCCTTTATTGTCTATGGAGAACTTCTCGTGGGCGAGTTTATTGATGATGGTATAGTCTACGGTGCCGTATGGGCCACCGTCTGGGTCAATAGCCAGCAGCTCAATCACTTTGGTACCTATCTCGGCATTTTCTGCCAGTTCTGCCTCGTACACGTTCTGCCGAAAAGAGGGGCTGTATTTGTTGGCGTTTGTGGTGTTGATGTACACGGGCACAGTGCTCTTGAAAACTCCATCTGAAGCAGAAACTCTGAGATTGTAAGATGACTCCAAGTCCTTTTTGCAGCGGTTGAACATGGATATTATTCCGGAAGTGCTGTTGATAGTGAAATGCCTGTTGTCATTGCCTGAGAGTATCACGTATTCCAGTCGGTTGGTGTCTCCGCTGTCGGGGTCCAGGGCCTGGACTTTTATCACGATGTGCCCGCACGTAGCCATTTCGCTCACTTTGGCTTCGTACTGAAGCTGGCTGAACTCGGGGGGATTATCATTGATGTCTGTCACGTCTACGATTACCAGTGCATCGCTGCTAAGCGGAGGCATCCCATGGTCAGAAGCTCTCACTTTCAGGCGAAACTGTTGATTTTTTTCATAATCCAGTGCTTGAACCGTCGTTATTTGCCCTGTGCTGGCATCAATATTAAAGAACTTGGCAGCATCTGAACCATCATCCAAGATCTGATAGGAAACCGCTTTGTTTCTGCCTGAATCCTTATCAGATGCAAAGAGCTGGACAACGGGGGTCTGTGCTGGCAAACTCTCAGACACAGATGCTGTGTAGATGGTCTGAGAAAATACGGGGGGGTTGTCATTCATGTCCTCTACCTCCACCTCTACTCTGGCTTCTGAAAAGGATCCTAGCGCTGTGTCTGTGGCTCTAACGGTGAACGTGTGTTTTGTCTCCAGCTCGTAGTCCAGCTGGCCCGTGACAGTGAGGACACCCGTTTTGAAGTCAGTGCTGAACAGCTTCAGGGAGTCCTCTTCCACGATGTTGTAGATGAGGCGCAGGCCTTCAGGGCTGCGAGCCTGTATGTGGAGGATGGATGTGTACAGGGGGATGTTTTCCGGCACCTTCACTCGGTAGTACAAACTTTGGAACAGAGGGTTGGACTTGTTCCTCACACTGATCACAACCTCCTCTTCAGCACGGAGGGGAGGCTCACCCTTGTCCTTAGCAACGACCCGGAGGTTGTACTTATTTAAAGCTTGATAATCAAGAGGCTTCTTAAGTGAGATATCTCCCAGGTAGGGGTCAATCCAAAAGTATTTGTAGTCCTCTGCAAACGAGTAGGTAATGGCTCCGTTATCCCCTATGTCTTTGTCTGTTGCTGACACCTGGAAAAGTACGTCGCCTGGCTCCGTGCCGTCCTGCACCGAGGTGTAGTATGGCACGTTCTCGAACTGCGGTGGATTGTCATTGACATCCTCTACGTAAACCTTGACTGTGGCTTGGGACACTCTCGGTGGTTTCCTGTTGTCCTTCACTTCCACAGCTACCTCGTGCATGTCTTGTGTTTCGCGGTCAAATTTCACACCCTTGGTCTGGAGTACTCCAGATGCCTGGATCATTTTGAATCTTTCTTTTCCATTCAAAAGTGAATAGAAAAGTGGTTCATTTAGCTGATATCCCTTAGCCCCAAGAACAGTGAGAGTCTTCTCCTCTGTAGAGTTCTCCAGCACGGTTGCTGTATATAAGTCTTGATCAAATTTTAACCCAGTACCTTGTACTTGAGTTAAATTTAGCTTGACCAGAGCGGTACTCTTATAGAAGCCATCCCCAGCTCTGACTGTGAGCTCATGATAGCTTCCCAGGCCAGTAGGATTAAGAATGGAGATGAGACCTGTGAGTGGATGAATACAGAAAGCATTATCGAGGTTCCCTTCCACAATGCTGTAGGTCACATCCGAATCTGCGTCTCTTGCTTGCACTGACAAAAGCTCCATCCCTGGGTGGGCAGGTAGTAAGACAGAGAGCTCGTAAGTGTCTTTTTCAAAGACTGGGGGTGAATCATTCACATCTTTAACATGGATTGTGACCTTGGCTGGCTTGGATGCAAATAAGCTGGGACTCCCGCTGTCATGCGCGTGTACGCTGAAGTGGAAAACTGGGGTGAGCTCATAGTCTATATCAGCACGACTGGTAATTGTCCCTGTACTGGGATCTACTGTGAAATATTTCAGTGCCTCCGGTTCCAAAATCTCATAGACCAGCAGAGCATTGGAGTCTTGATCAGCATCTGTTGCATGGGTGACGAGGGGAGCATTGCTTTCATCCAGAACCATGCTTTGTGATGGAGCATTCTCCATGATCCAGCCTACAAAGGAAGGCTTAATGAAGATGGGCACATTGTCATTCTCGTCTATGACATAGATCAGTACCATCGTCTCCGTAAATGCTCCAGCCATGTTGGTGCTGCGGACTTTCAACTGGTAAAAAGATACCTGCTCAAAATCTAAGCTCTTCTGAGTGGAAATAAGACCTGACTGGTAGTTCATGGAGAACACGCCATCCCCGTTTCCATCTTTTATTTCATAGCTGACTGGTGACAAGCTTGTGGCTGAAACCTGGATCAGAGGAGAGCCAACAGCAGTGGATTCACTGGTCTCTGTGATGTATTCGGCCTCTGGAAATTTTGGAGGGGTTCGATCAGAGGGTCTAATGCGAACATGTACTGTAGCAGAATCTTTAAGCTGGGGGAACCCCTGATCTTCTGCCTTTACAATAAGAGTAAATCGCTCCTGCCTGGATGGGTCCAGTTTCTGGGCAACTGTAATAATTCCAGAATATGGGTCGATGCTGAAGACACCTTCCCCATTACCTGCAAGAAGAGAAATTACAAAGTGAAGAATGCAAGACACCCTGTTGGTTTTGGTTTTCTGAACCTCTTTTCTATAGATGCTCCTGATTTCAGGCCTAATTAAGATCTGTTTCTTTCACTGGGAGACAACAATCTTCATTAATTTCTAAATAATTTTCATTCTAAGAACAATGAACCCATTGAGATCTACAAGCTAATGTTTAAATCAATCCAAATGTGAATTAGAGATAAACACCCTTCTAATGTGAGCATATTTAGTGGTGGTGGAACATGTGCTCGAAGCTTTTGCCTCGTGTGCAGAACATGTAGCACAGACTGCACTGGTTGCTTCAAGCCCTGTCATGCTTATAATTGCCAATACTTCAGGAGCAATTAAATTCCTCAGTCCTTGATCTAAATTGCAGTAAGAAAGATGGAGCAAAGGATGGCTTGTCTCCTGCAAAGAATCTACCCGCTAAATAGGCAGTGTGGCACAGCCATAAATATTTATGGAGTGAATAATAAAATACTTGCCCACTGAGCTTGTGTGACCCAAAAAGACCATCAACTGATGCTGAGATGGTGCTCACCTTTACTCAAGGATGTATTTCTTGGTATAACTGGTGGAAGTGATGATGACCGCTGTGGGAATTGCTAAAATCATGTTTTAGCAACGTGCAGCCACTGTTCTTTGCAACGGATAAAGCTGGTCAGCTGTTCGACCACTAGCTAGAGGATGGAAGTGCAGGCATGTTCATAGCCTAACCTGTCTCGTCGCTTGACTCTCACCTGCCTGAAGGGAGTAGTGAATTTCAGCATTGGCTCCTTGGTCCTGATCGAGGGCTCTGACTTGTATAACCTCTGTGCCCACCACAGCCGAGTCCAGCGCTTCCGCTTCGTAATGGATGTCGCTGAACTGCGGAGGGTGAAGGTTGCAGTTCTCCACATGGACGATGACCCGAACAAAGTTCCTCTTGATGGGGACCTCCTGATCTCGTACCTGGATGACAGAGGAAGAGCAGGTATGGTCACATCAGGGTGTAAGCAGCCTTTCCTGAACCAGGCTTCCAAGTAGCTCATCTGGACTCTCACAGAGGGTGCTGTGTTTGGGTGGTACCAACCCCTTGGGTGGGAACGAGCCTGTGCGTTTTAGCACCAAACCTCGTCCCTGGACTTGAAACCAATTAAGACTTACCCACTGTGCTTTCTTGTACAATCCAGTGGTCCTCCAACGAAATTAGGAGGTGATGGGCTCAGCACACGGTTAGAGGAAAGCAGCGTGTTACTGAGATTTATCCAGGCTGGTTATATAGTACAGGTTAACAGCCTGCTTTCCTCCTCCCTGTTGTTCTATGCAAATCTTCCCTCAAAGACTAGAACCAGTCTGAATTTCTCCAGTGAGCTGTATATCCCGGAGAAGCTGAGGGACTCAGCAGGCTTTGGCTGGGACTCACCATCACTGTCAGGGTGTGCTGTGGCATGGGCTGGGAACTGAAGCCTTCTCCTGTTGTGAGGACCCCACTGCTTGGATCCAGCTGGAAGAGTCTCGTGCTTCTGGGGTCCACGCTGCCATGGATGGTGTAGATGAGCCCCTTGCCTTTGTCCTTGTCTGTGGCACTGACTTGAAGGATTTCCCTCCCTGAGGGGGTATCTTCAGGAATCCTCACCTCGTAGTGGCTCTCCAGGAACTGGGGCCGGTGCTGGTTGATGTCAATCACGTGGATAAACGCCTGTGGGTGACAGTACAGTGAGGACAGCAGGGACACGGTGCACCCCGCCTTATGCAGCTGTGTAAGATCTCCGCTGCCAACCCCTCTTGGTGTAGCAATGCTCAGAGCCCTGTAACCGTCACAGCTCCCCAACTCGTGGTGCTTTGCTATCCATGGAGACTGGGAGCCCTTTTGTCCTTCTCCCTGAGGAATTCCCGCTGTGCCTTCCCTTAGTGATTTTCAGTTTGCTTCCTCTCATTTTTTTTTTAAGCTCTCCAGTCTGGGAAGCCATTCAGACAGAACGTGCCCGCACTCGGCACAGGGGGAAGCAGTCGCAGCCTGCTGTGGAACGCAGCAGCGGCTCAGCCGTGGTGCCGGCTTTGCTGGCTGGTACCTCCCCAACACTCATTAATCACACGCCAGAGAGCTGACATAGGGGGATGTTTGGTAAAGGGAGGGAGGGGCTGGCCTATCCCAGGAGCAGCATGTGTGTGGAGAAGGTATGCAGAAGCAAAATCTGTGGTCTACACTTTTCAGCCCAATCTCCCCCTCTGCATTTAACAGCACACCCCTGTGAATGGCCTGCCTGCATCCTGCCTGGGAAGGCACCTGGCTGCTTCTGTTGGGTCTCCTACCCTGACTCTCCTGACACCCCTATGGAAGCGTTGGCTGCATCTTAGGAAGTCCCAACCAGGTGTAATCATCTGCTTCCTCTAGCAAACCTGAACATGCCATGGGCCTATTGCACAAGCAGGTTTTTTGACATCTGCCAGCGGCCTTGAGTGCCAAAATAAACGTAGGGATGAGATGCAAGGTGGCAGGGAATGCACACCGGGCAAGGTGGGGCTTTGTTTATTTGGAACAATACTTGAAGATAGTTGAGAGAGAGAGCCATCCGTTAGCATTGGTTTCACAGGAATGGCAGTGTTCCTCACTCATCATCCCCCCTGCAAACCTCCGCAGTGAATTTCCCACCCTAAGTGTCACTGACGGTGACTCACGTTCTAGGTCTTCCTGCGAAGGAGGGCTGGAGTTTTGGATGCTGCTTACGTGTGGAGAAAATGAAAGATCAAGCCCTGAACACCCCTCCTGAGGGTAGGTGAAGATGGGCAGATCTCAGCAGCCGGGTTGACTGGGGCTCGGGGACATGCCTGGGGCACTGTGCCTCCCTTCACCAGCGCTTGCTCTTTGTGTGGCAGCTCAGAGGACGCAGCACCTCTGCAGTTGCCCCACTCAGCCCCGTGGACCTCAGTGCTGGTATGTTATGAGCTGGAGCTGCACAGGGCCTCACCTCACCTCTTGCAGATGTCTCCGTGCTGGCTTTACAGAGCCTAGCAAGTCCCAGGAATACCCCTTGACACCGTACCGTGGACCCAAGCCTGATCTAACTGCACAAGAATCTCCCTTGTGTCTTAGCATGCTGTCCCAGCCGTGCTGTAGTTCAGCCTGAGCAGCTGAGAGCAAGCGGAGGTCTGAGAGTGTGAACTGCCACCCCAGCTCGGCTGGTGCTGTAGATGTGTCCGCTGGGATCAGCGTGAAATGCCCAGGCTTTCCTTGGCCATTTGTGTTTCCACAATATAAACCAACTTAGCTTGGTACTTGCGTCGCTGTGTAGTGTAAGAGCACAGTGTAAGGGAATTCTTGTGCCTGGCACCTGATCCAGAGATCAGTGGAGTCAGAAGAAAGATTCCCTTTGCCTGTGCTCATCCTAGATGGGGTGTCTAATAAAGAAAAAACCCCGATTACCTGGGTTTTGATGGTAGTAGACTCAGTGGAGTCAGAAGAAGGATTCCCTTTGGCCCATACTCCCCCTAGATGGGGTGTCTAATAAAGAAGAAAACCCAATTACCTGGGTTTTGATGGTAGTAGACCCGTCCGTGACTTCTACTGTCAGGTTGTAGCTCGACTTCTTCCTTGCGTCGAGGGCTCTTGCAATGACCATGCTGCCTGTGCTCTTTTCAATGTCAAAATCCATGTCATCGTCACCGCCTGGGGTAAGGGAGAGACAAGAAAAATGGGAGCGCAGTTACAGCTGAGACTTCTCTCTGGAGCAAGCTGCAGGTGCCAACAGCCTCTACAGGGGAAAGGATTCCAGGAGCTGCCTGGAGATCCAAGGGGTGAGGATCTCCCCTGCAGACACCAAACACAAACCACGCAAGGAGCTCATGCCCCGGCGCAGGTGTGTGGCGTGCCAGGCCGTACACCTTGAACGGGGATGTGTTGGCATCGACTGTAGCTCTTTGGCCACAGCTGGACTGGGAACAGTGCTATAGCTGAGGTTTCCCCCAGATCTGGAAACTCAGTGCAAAGTGTGATAGGGGACAGGGAGGACACGGAGAAGCTGGACAAAAAGGTAGTCCCAGATGGTGACAAAGGCGTGCGAGAAGAAAGATGAGGGGAATTAGAGAAAATGAGGGGGAGGAGAAAAGGGGAAGGTGCATGTCTGCATATGGTGTCCTGGCTCGATTTGCAAGTCACATTTCAACCTTCATCTATTTGCACAAGGTCTCCAGCTATGCAGCATCATAGGCTTAGCATGGATCAGGAACCTGCAGGGCTGAACAGTGCTCTTGCTGGCTTCCAATTCAAGGTCACACTGTGGGCATATCAGCGATGGTCTTCCTTGCCACGGCCAGGAGCCTGTGAGCTACCTGAAGAAGCCCAATACTGAGCAGGTGGGGAGGCAGACGGTGCTTCCAGGGTGAGCAGAGCCTGTTGCCTCCACCCCAGATGGCTGCGTAGTGTGCAGAACCGCAGGCCTGAGCAGCTCAGCAGCCGAAGGCTGTCCCTCGCGCTGTCACCGCTCAGCCCTGGCATGGCAGCTCCTTTCTCATGCCTCACTTGCTGGTGTTCTGTTAGCTCCCTCTCACACATGATACGCTGCTCTACGCTGTTCTGAGATGTGAAGGAATAGAAGCAGTTTTCTGTGATTTATCCCAAATCTCAACTTCTGCCTTCCAAGATACTGGATGCTCCAGATTCTGCTTTATTCTCTTACCAGCTGGGAAAATCTTGGCTGGTGGTTAAGTTACACATCTTCCCTTACGGGAGAAATGCAGTGGTTGCCAGCCATCTGGACCACGATTTTTTTTTCTGGGAAGGAGACAGAAAGAAGTAGAGACAGAAGAAAAGAGACACTCATGGATGCTTTTCCCTGAGAAAAGAGAGAAAGGCTCCCTTTGCACAGTGCCAGAGGGAAAGAAAAAGGAAACAGATGAAGAAAGATCCTGCTTTGTCAGAGGTTTTGCAGACACCATCAACCCCAGTGACAGAGCTTTTGTGAACTGGGCAAGGCAAGTTTTTGAATGAGGTGCTGAAGGCTCCTGGATCTCTGCAGCGTGCGCCTGGTTGCCAACTACTGCGGTGCTTTGCTTCCCTGGCATGAAAAATGCAATCCTGTCCTCTTCCCCCAGTACAGAAACCAAGAGAGACCCGGATAGCACTTGGTGCACTAGAAATTGGTCAAGGTGAGGTCAAGCACTCAGCTGGAAAATGATGGGATAGCATTCCGAGGAATATACTGTTAATTCTGCAAACCCAAGCAGACTAATGCCAGATAAGCCTTGCACTGATATTGTCTGCTTCTTGTAGTATATCTCTTGTTGCTCAATTGTATTTATACACCATTATCCCTGCCCTAACGTAGTAATGGGAAAAACTGTTCTCTCGCCCAGTTAAGGCTTTGTCTGGCGAGGGAAGCCCTGCAGGCAGTGTCAGGGCTGTGCAAGGCAGATTGGGGCACCACTTCAAACCACCAAATTACACGAGCACGATTGGCCCTCGTTCCTAGGACCAGTTCTGCACATGTGCTGCCTGATGAGTCCCCTGGGGTGACCGTCCATGTCCCCTCTGCCCTGGCATCATGTGTCTCAGGGGATGCCCTACAGCTTCTTCACGTTTCACATCTAAGTCATCCCGGGGATGCTGCGAGGTGGAAGGGAGAGCCCCGCCAGTCAGGTCAGACTAGCTCTGAGGAATCCTTCCCTCGGCTTCCTGTCAGGACTGTGGGCTCAGCAGGGAGGGAGCGACCGGGGGAGTCTGCAAGACCCAGACAGACACCTGGATGCTTGCAGGCTGTTTTACCACAACTGACAGTGTCACTTGATTCCCAGGAGGAGTGGGGTTGGCATGCCCTGGCTTTCTGCGACATTGGAGAACACCTCAAACACTGGCAAGTCCCAGAATGTCATTAAAGAAGTGTGTTAGATAATTGCAGCTGGCACCGGCGCCCTTGGACGGGCAGCTTTGTCTACGGCTGTTTAAGCCTTTTGGTGTCTGTGAGAAAGCTTTGCCTGTAGCTTACCTACACCTAAAGCAAACAACTTCATTAGCTCAGGCATGTGTGTGCTGAAAGCCAAGGGAGCTGGGGCGAGCGCTCCCCGACACCGCTGCCCCGGTTCCATTCCTGTGTCTCACCTGTGATATTAAACCACACTTGGCTGGGGCCCATTTCAATGCTGATCACTCCCACCATGTGGTTTACAGGGTCTGTTTCCATCACGGCAAAGTTAAAATGGGGCTCATCAAAAGCCAGTGGCTCTGAGGAAGGGCCGGGACAGGTGACCCAGCTGATGTGAAGCCGCACATGGGAGGAAAGTGGTGGGCTGCCGCCGTCTGTTGCCTTGACCTGCCGGGAAATGCACACGCAGTCAGGGAGAAGGCTGGTTTGTCCCATGGGAAGCTGTTTCTCCCACCCACCAGGTGTTTCAGGTCTGAGTGTGCCCAAAATCCCACAAAACAAATCTTGCCCCACTGGCCTGTGCTCTGGATGCTTCCAAGGTAGAGCTGTGCAACCTGAATTGAAACCTGAAATCAGGGAGGTTTAGATTAGATATCAGGAAGAAATTCTACCCAGAGAGGGTGGGAGCACTGGGACAGGTTGCCCAGAGAAGCTGTGGATGCCCCATCCCTGGAAGTGTCCAAGGCCAGGCTTGATGTGGCTTTGAGCAACCTGGTCTAGTGGAAGGTGTCCCTGCCCATGGCAGGGGGGTTGGAACTGGATGATCTTTAAGGTCCCTTCCAACCCAAACCATTCTGTGATTCTATGATTCTATGATTTCTTCTTGACCATCAAGCAAACCTG
This sequence comes from Eurypyga helias, assembly GCF_000690775.1. NCBI lineage: Eukaryota > Metazoa > Chordata > Aves > Eurypygiformes > Eurypygidae > Eurypyga > Eurypyga helias. Next base: position 32,555 of record NW_010252295.1, read on the forward strand.
CCAAGCTCAATCCGCAGCAGAGACCTGGATCACAAGCCTCACGGCAGGGTCCCACAGTGTGTGGGAGAATTTTAAACCTATATCCAAGACCCATGGCCTGATCAGACTGCCGAACGGAGGCACTGCTGAAACCCAAAACTGTTCAGGTTTGGGTCTGCGTCTGTATGGGATTATGGATCACTGTGTCATCTCTGAGAGTGGGTTGGGCTGTTAATTTTAAATGTGTACTCCATTTTTCACAGCTTCTTACCTTCTGCATTTCCCATCATTCCCTCTGGGCTCTCCTCCCACTGCTACATTTTCTCCATCTTTTCCCTTCTTTTATCTTTTCTTTTTCTGCAGCCTTTCCTCTCTTTCCCAAAAAAAAAGGCTCTCTCTGTTTCCCTCTCCTCTCACCGTGAGTATGTTGTATTCGGAGGCAGGAAAAGCTTTTCTGGAGAACACCATGCCAGTTGTGGGGTTGATGGTGAATATCCCTTCGTCCTCCTCCTCGATGGTGTAGGTGACCTGGCTGTTCTGGCCCTGGTCACGGTCCGAGGCGATCAGCCTGTAGACCGGCAGTGGCGTCTCTGAGGCGTCTCTCTCGGGAAGCTGCACCATGAAGAGCTTGTGGGGGAAGCTGGGAGGACTGTCGTTGGCATCCAGGACTTGTATCACGACTCTGCTGGTGGACTTCAGGGCTGGCTCTCCGTTGTCAGAAACAGCCACCTGCGAGCAAGCAGAGGGTGACAGAGGTGACAGGGCTCTCTGCCGTGACCTAGGACGTGAGCAGCCAGCCTTTGTCCAGACGGGCAGTGACTGAACGGGAGGCTCTGTGTGGGTCTGCATTTGCATCTCGCCATGCTCGGGGCGCTGTTCCTCCATGGGGTAGAACGTGGCTGCAGCTGGCACTGCACACGGCTTGTGCACGCACGGGGCTTCGCTCGCGAGGCACAGGGACACGCGTGTGCAGGGCTCCTGTGTGCCGTTGCTCTGGGCAGCGGGTCAGGTTGGCCGTTGGGTCACACAACCAAAAATGTTTGTGCTGCAATGGCTTGGCAAGTTCTCACCCATCCTCGCTTGGCCGTGCCTGCGCACACTCCCGGCGCGTTGGGTTGCAGAGGGAAATGTGTTGCCCTCAGCCACCCTGATGGACCGAGACACCTCAGGGTGCCTCTGCGGCAAATGCCCGTAGCTCGGGGCAGCTCAGAATGGGGGTCGGTCACACAAAGGCACACGACAGTGTCTGATACAGTGAGAAAAATGAGGGTGGGTTTCTCTGGCTTTCTCTTTCCCCCATAACTTATTATCCATCCTGCTAGAGGACAATTCCAGCCCTCTTCCTTTATTCCCACAGCTTCCAGCACAGACCTTTTGCTCCAGTCTCCACTAAAGAAATAATAAACCCCGCAGTACTGCTGCAGCTGTCTCTTAGGGCAACACACACCATTTAATTAAGTTTCCCAGCAGTTGGGAGCTGATGGGATGAGATTCTTTCTCTGTGCTCCAACTTGCAAGGAAAGCTCTTTGAGGGCTTAATACACTTGTAGGTAAATAAAGCTAATTACAATCATCATTACCCACCTCTAGGATATGTTCAGCCTTGTATTCTCGATCCAGCTGCCGTGGAGTCGTAGAAATCAGACCTGCCAAGAAAAAAACCCTTTGAGCTCCAAAACTCAGTGTCCGAGGAAAGGCCAGGGCTGACCAAATCCCCGCGTGCCCCGCATCAGCCTGTCCAGTTTCAGGTCCCCTTTGTGATCAGGGGAGATGGCTCCAGAGGGCAAGTTGTCCACTTCCAGCGTGAATCCCTGCGCGGAGGTGCTGCTGTCGCTCCGCTGATTACAGAGACCGTGGAGGAGGGGGGACACCTACCCGGTGCCTGTGTCGGTTGGGGATGTCAAGGTATTTGATGAGAAAGGCTGCAGGACTGCGAAAACAAAACTTTTCTTATGCCTCTAAGTAAGAAACATTCTGCATGCGCTGGCACAAGTTTGGCTTCTTAACAAGTCTCGACTCCTTTTTTCCCTGTGCTGAACCTTGCTCTTTGTAATTTACAGTGTTTTGACAAAAGTTTGTCTCCTGTCTTGGGAAATACCCTCTATTCTACTGCGAGAACAAATGCATTCAGGCTAAAAATAAGGTACACGGTCAATGCTGAAGTTGCTATACTATTTAAGCCTTCGGAGTGACGGGGTGAATCCTCTAACAATTGCAAGATTTGAAGGATTTCTAAAAAATACATACTAGTTCAACCGCAGGGAATAGGCTGGAAGCAGGAGGGAGGAATTGTGGGTATAATAAACTGGAGTTTAAACAAAATCATCATAATTGCCTCTTTTTGGCCTGTCAGTGACTAAGCTGAGCAGATGCGAGTGTGGAAGGGATGGCGTTGAGGCTCGTGTTTCCATGTCTGGTTCGATAGCAAGTCCTCATTGAGTGCCTTGACTTATCACCCTCGAGGACAAACAGCTCTAGACCCTTTTCACAGCTGCTTTTTAGATGATGGAAATGATGTGTATAATGCATCTGACAGTCATCGTCTGTGTTTTTGCCTGCTCCCCACATCTCCTGCTCCCACTGGTTACCATGGTGTTTATTCCTCGGAAGGGAAGCCCTGCTTCCTTGCCCAAACGACAGGCAGGGTGAACCTTCCTGACCGCCGCAGGCAGCGATGCAGGCTCACGCTGTCCTGGGAAGTGCTTTGCATGGGATGCAGCGTGCATTTGCAGTGCTGCGGGCACGTGCACTTGTGCATCCTGAAAGACTTGTAAATCAGGGTTGCGTGAACCCATCTCCACTCTCATTTCTGGTCCAAAGCCAGAAAGTTTTAATTAATAGTATTGTTTTCAGTGGTATCATACTTCAGTGTATTGCTGCCTAAGCATGACAAGCAGGAGAAAATTTCAAATGGCTGCAGGAAACACCGGGCAGCTGAAGCAGGGAGCAGGGAGCAGCTGCTTGGAACAAGACTATTGTTAACTGTTTCCACTTGTTCTCTGGGATTATTCGTATTTGGCACCGGCCACTGCACCGAACATTTATTTGATGCCTTTACAATCATAAATCAACACTCCTTAATGTGTTATGACAAGATGATTTGAAAGACTCTGTTTGCCTGTATGTCAGGGATATTTTTTTTTTCCCTCCCTAATCTTCCTTTTGTAATCTTGGCAGGTGAAGAGGCCCCAGCAGTGGCCTGAGAGCGCACTGGCTGAGGAGCTTTTGAATCCCTCCCAGACCCATGGGAGGCTGCAGGGCTCCAATAGCAGCAGAACTCTCAATACGCATGGAAATGCTCGCTTAATGGGGGCCTAAATAAGGAGTTGTAGCCGCGCTTCACTGGGATCTCTGATGCTTCTGTCCGCGTTGCCAGTAGGCTGGATAGGATGAGGGAGCAAAGCCTAAAACTCCAGTTACCTCAGGGGATCAGCCCTAATTTTGGCCTAACACGCCCATGGGACACATAGCTTGATATTGATAATGGGGCCACCCAATATCTGTGTGCACACTGGGGATATTTCTAGTCTATCAGGTTGCAAAATTCAGTTGCAACAGACGAATACCTTGTCTGCACTCGGGTGCCGCATGCCAGCTGATGGAAAGGTAACTTAGAGCACTCTGGGGTGATTATTTGGATTTGCCTGGCCACACCCTCAAATTCTTTCATGACCTAATGATAAAATGAAAGAAAGCAGGATTGTAGCTGAGCTTCCTTCAGCTGGAGAAGGACTGAAATGAAGGCAGATGAACTGGAACTTGATGACTGTCTTGAATGCCTGTGCCACTGAAGATGCTCAACTCTCCTGGACAGTAAGCGCCAACTCCTGTTCCTGTCACAGAGCTGCACTGTATCCCAGATGGGAGACTCACCAGGTGGCATTTTTGGGTTTAGCTTCTTATCTGCTGACCCACAAGTCAAAGGGTTGGCTTCTCCTCCTGCCCCCAGGCAAACTCCCTCAGTCCCTTACCCTGTGCCCTGCTGTGGCTCCCAGTTCCCCTCTCCAGAGCCAGTCACCATTCTGCCTTGAGATGAGAAAGCTCTTGCGGTTAACGGTTAATCATCCTAATTCCCGTACGGAGCCGTGGTGCTGTGCGGCTGCCAAGATGCACCAACTGCCAGCAGTGTTCACACGGCAGCTGAGCACCCAGAGACAGGGAGACGGGGATCGGACGTGGTGCTCGAGAGAAGCCAGCTGGAATTAATGCATATTGTTATGTTGCTGCTTGGTTATACGCCCTGTGAAGCCAGAGGGCTAACGTGGAAGTGGAAACTGTTATTAAAGGGGAACTGCCGTCAGCTTCTGTGGCCTGGGGGAAACAGTTCCTCGGTTCTTTCTGCTGCCCCCTACAAGGACCTGGGAAGCGCACGTTCAGTTTTTAATGAGAGTGTTTTGTGTGTGCATGTGCACGCGTGTGAGTTATCAGGGCAGTCCCTACCCCTCTGGAAAACACCAGCTAGCCCATCCCACGGGACTTGCTATCGAGTGGGTTGCCTTTATTTGTGTTCTTGTATGTGGCCCTGGAGGTTTCTGCTAAGTCCTAGAGGCTGAACAAAACTGTCAAAGGTCCTCATTGCATTGGCTAAGTTCTGCATTCACCTGATGGTCCAGAGATGATCCCTTCTGTTGCTTGCATACAAACAGGCACAAGCTCTGCTCTTGCAGCCTGTCTACGCACAGCAATGGGAAAGGATTGTCTGTAACTCTCCCGCTTGCTGCCTGGAAAGGGGAGAGAGGGAAGCTGGTCGTGTTGGAACAGGAGCAGCAGAATTAACAGTGCATTGTTGTCAGGGAACAAAAAATAATAATAACTTCTGCTGGCAGGAGCAGGGCTGGGGTGGAGGTTGCTGGCCCCCTGCCCTCACTGCAGGGGAGAAAATCTAAGAGAGTTAAAATAGTCAGAATCAGGTTTGCAGGCACTGGGGCTTTCACAAGAGCATGAGAAGGGAAGAGTTGGTTCTCCTGAAATCCTCTTTTGTGTTGTCTTGTTGCTTCCATTTCACCTTCTCTTCCCTCCTCTTCTCCTCCTACCACCTCCCCTCTTGTTCTGACCCTGCTTTACACTGTGCCATGCTCAGCTGGAGCCTGTGGTATGTTGGCTCGGGGAGCAGCAGTGCAGCCATCCCTCCGATTTAAACAGGAGGCTGTGACTGGGTGTCCTTCCATGCAGAGAAATGCTGGGAACCACAGGCATCCCGGGTAAGCCCACAGATACTGGCACAGGAGGAGGATCAGAAGAACAAGCACTAAGTAAGAGCTGAGGATGGGTAGTCCAAGGTAAAAGGATTCTCCAGACAGCCTTTCAGAGGGATGAATGGCTTTGTCCTGACTTCCTGCTATAGCCTCCAAATTCCTCCCGCTACTGTCTGGGTTGCAAATCCTGTACAAAAGAAGCTGAAACCCTTTCCAGCAAAAGAATACCCCAAGCCCTACTGTCTGCCCATCTCTCCGTGTATCTATCTCCTTCTCTGTCTCCCACAAACACTGCTCCGCACCAGCTGCCAGGCTGGGCTGGAGAGATTCCATCGCCGATGGCAGCAAGCTTTCATCTCACTGCGCAGTTTTATTCCCTCTTCTCATTAGCCTTTCATTTATTTTCCCTCTTTTTTTCTCCACCCTCTTCAGGGAACTGATTGCTGGAAGAGCCTAGACCCCTTCTGTGGTAGTTCAGGGATGCTGGAGGAGCCAAGCACTGCCAAGGGACAGTTATCAGGGCTGTTCCTGTCTCCTTGGAAGGCCTCAGGAGGAAAAGCCAAGGGGCCTTGCTGGGTATGCCTCCACTGGCCAACCCACCCCCATGCCAAGATACTGGATCAAATGCAAACCAAGCCAGCTCTGGGACCAGAAATAGGTTACTTGCAATAGTGTGGCACTGGGCCCTGAGTAATTATCCAGGGCTATTCTGCAGGGAGGGTTATTCTGGGTGTAGACGTGTCTGATGTAACACTAAATCAGGACCTTAATTCCTACGAGTGCACAGGATGAGAACGAGCTTCCTCCTCTTCTTCTGCCAGGGGGTTCCTCCCAGGAGTGCCCTGCCAAGGAGAGACCCAGACTGACCTCTGGCCCTCTCATGCTCTGGCTTATTTCAGTGCCAATGTGACTTATTTATTCTTTGATGACAGTGTGGGATGGAAAAGAAGAGGTCTCCATCAGTCTGCTCTGCATGTAGGAGCCTCCCTTCTCATCCAAATGCTGGAGGAACCCCTGGCACATGCAGATTATCCTGTCCTTTGCTCAGATTGTCTGACTAAGAGCAGCAGCCTCTGTGGGGCTCCTCTTGAAACGTCAGTGTTTATACTTGAATAATTTGACAGAGATTCAGCTTCATCACAGATAAGCAGCTCTGCCCACTCAAACTCCTTTGCTGTCATAGGATTTGGGATTGACCACAGAGGGAATATTGGCAATCTGGATCTTATAGATCTCCAGCATTTCACAACCAAAATGTTTCTGATTCTTTTTGTGATCGTTTCCTCTTGGCAGTGAAAGAGGAGAGGCATTTGTTGCATTTGAAAAACAAAAGACATGTCCTAGCTAAAAATCCAGAATAAACATCCGTGGTCTAGTAGCACTATAGGCTCAGATGCCTCCAGTGCTTCCTCTCTTCTGTTCAAATGCATGTCACTTGATTTGCAAGGCACTGGGGTGACCCTTTTTCTGAATACAACCCTGCACGGATGTGCATAACCAGGAACTGAAAGACCAGCTGCTCATTTTCCAATACTGCACTGCCAGGCTGAGACCAAAGATAATGTTTTTATTCCACTTAATGGGGCAACTAGCACGCTCTTGTCTGCAGAATGAAAATATCTCAGGGTTTCCATAAGCTGCCTACAGCCCTGAAACACAGACAAGCTGTGATATTCCTTCTGGCAGCAGGAGCAGGTGACTTCTCTCTAGAGACTGTAAGCATGAGGATATAAACTGCTGAGCTTATGCCAGCGTTTGCAGGTAATTATTTGTTCTGTTGGGTGACGTGCAAGTGAAACAACAGATAACTGAATCCTCATGAGGCTTGGAGGCAGGTCCTTAAACAACCTCCAAGCTCAGGGTTTAAAGAAGAGACCTCCAGCAACTGTCCAGGAGATAAGAGCTGTTCATGGCTTTCTTACAGGACTGACAAACTTATCACTCTTCACATGCAAATTTCGTGGCTGTAGAGAGAGATGAGTAGGAGATGACTCACACCCAAGAGAGCTTTTTTGGTCTAAGGTGGGAATGAAAGGGTTGGCTTAGGTGTCTGTTGTTCAGATTTTGCCAGTGTCGCTGACTTTACCGTAAAACACAACCGCCTTGGAGCATGGCTTTGTGGGGCTACACTCCCACCGGGGTGAAAGTTTTGCCTTCAGAGAAGGCTGAATTTCCTGCGGGCTGCTCGGGTGCAAGCTGGAGCTCAGTAGGTGAGGGGGGCTAGCCTGGTGTCCCGATACCTGTTTCTGGTCCACAGCCTATGGAAAAGGCAGTGATTTTCTAAATTAGGGCTTCTGAAGGCACCTCTCCATCGGACCCAGCATTTGTGCAAGCTGTCCGTGGGAGTGACTTGTGCAGGGTTGTTCGGACTATGTGGGAAAGCTGGATGCAGGGGAATGCCCTGACCTGGCTAAAAAGCTTCTGACCATGGAGATGGCTACAGATGGGGGTAGCAGTGGTCGCAGTTAGCTGACGTTCCAGGTGTATCTGTCTGGTGCCACATAGAGACAACCTATGAATCTCCTGCAACCAGAAGGATTTCAGTGTGTCGGCATAACAATTTCTTCCTAAACATCCCTCTCCTAGCCAGCTGTCGAGGACGGCCAGAGAGCCATCACACCAGAGGTTACACGTAATTGGGAGCTGCACTGGGCTTTTCCAATACATGCAGCTAGACAGCAGGCTTCTCCCCCGCTGCAGTAGGTGAACTGCTTTTATCATCTGCAGGAGATCAAAGCCATGCAATTAATCCTCTCCCATACTCAGGCTCTGTGCCCTCCCTTCCCTCTTCTCCCGGGAGCTGATGGCGTGAAGGGCTCGGCAGAGCTTTCCTTGCCAGACTGGCCCAATGTCAGCTCTGCTGGGATAGTTTGAGGAAGCTGTTTACACAAAACAGCAGCGGGTTTTTGATGGCTCTGAAAGATCTGGTAATTAATCCTCAGATGAAAGATAGTCTAGGAAGATGGCAGAAGAGGCTTACTACACTTACTGCATTAATAGCGCTGGAGAAAGGGTGGAGTCTTTAAATGCATTTGGATTCATTCTTATTAATCCTGCCTTGGTCTGTCTCAGGAACAGATAGTCACCCCCAGAAGGGTGTTTCCTGGCTCAGGCTGTGCAATAGGGCACTTGTTTATAAGGGGGAAGATTAAAAGCGACTGCTTGGTTCTGTTTAGGGCTTTGAAAGTAGCACATTTGTGTCATTCTAAGAGCCGCCTGGATGCAAATAGCGGCCTTGGGGTTGAGGGTTTCAATCCTCAGCCTTCCCACACAGTGTGTTTGGAGAGTGGGACTTTGCTGCAGAAGGGAGTGACAAAGGCAGCTGTGTGGGCTGTTTGTATAGAGTTTCTATAGAACTTCCTCCGGACACTTGGAGGCCTCAAAAACAGATGCTGAGTTGGGTCAATCTTACCTGTAATGAGGTTAATGGTGAAGAGTCCCTGAGGATTTCCAGTTAGGATGTGAAAAGTCAGTTTTCCCTCTGAGATAGAGTCTGGATCTGAGGCATCAAGCTGAAGGACAGATGTGTTTGGTGGGGAATTCTCCATCACAGAGGCATAGAAAACAGGTCTGGACATCTGAGGTGGGTTGTCGTTGGTATCAGTGACTTCAATATAAATTTCAGTCACAGAAGACAGAGGGATTGTTCCCAGGTCAAGAGCTAGCACTGTCAGCCAGTAGTGAGACGTTCCTTCTCGGTCGAGTGGTCCTATGGTCCGGATGGTGCCTAGAAGAATGACAGAAAGTGCTTGTGAGGGATTTAAGGAACTCAGACCACTTTGTCCTTAATGCCAGACCAGTCTATGTCTCCAGTCTGCTTCCTGGTCTTTGCTGCAGGTATTACCTCTGGCATCAACCTTGTATGGCTGTGAGATTGTGTGGAAAGTGAGGGCTTGCTTGTGCTGAGGGTAATTTGGTACACAGGAAAAGTATTTTGGGGGAGGACAGACATTGATTTTCCATTAGTTTAAGGAAACAACCCATGCTTGCTCCTCCCCAGACACAGGAATGTACATTGTACATCTTTGCACAAGCAAAGATCTGAATGCATGGAACTTTGTAGAAAGAACATGGAAATATCCTATTAGGTCAAAAAGTCAGGCCAAACACAGAATGTAGTTTAAACCTTTACAGTACACCATTAAACTAAGCTGTCATTACCTGTGTCCTTTTCAATGCGGAAGACGGACAGGCCAGTGCCTTCTCGGAGGAAATATTGAACCTCTCCGTCTTTCCCCTTATCGGTATCCTTTGCTGTGACCATCATCACCGATGTGCCCTCAGGGCTGTTCTCCTGCACCCAGCCTTTGAAGACAAAGGAGGCAAAGCGTGGTGGGTGCAAGTTCTCGTTGACATCAAGGACGTTCACTTCCAGGTGGCAGAGGGAAGAGCGAGAGAAGGGCTTCCCACCGTCACTGACCTGCACGGTTAGATTGTAAGAGTCCTTCTTCTCATAGTCCAGCTCCTTCTCCAACCGGAGTGCCCCAGTCAGCTTATCCACGTGAAACATCATCTCCTCATCATTAATGAGGCTGTACCTCACTTCACCCCCAGAGCCAGCGTCTGGGTCAAAAGCCTCCAGAAACAGGAGAATGGTTCCCACAGGCAGGTCCTCTGGGACCTTCACACTGTTGAAGCCTGGGAGGCATTGCGGGGTGTTGTCGTTTACATCCTCCAGAGTCACGATGAGATCCGTAATGGAGAACAGCTGGTAGCCTGTTTTGGGCTGGTCCCTCGCTTCTATTTTCAGCACGTAGCAAGGCCACAATTCTCTATCCAGGGCACCTGTAACTGTCACTTCCCCAGTGACACTGTTAATGTCAAACTTATCGGTGGGGGTTAGGAGAGAATATTTTACTCTCCCATTGTCATCTGTGTCAGCATCTTCTGCTTTCAGTTGAGTGATTGTTGTCCCTGTTGCTACATGTTCTGGTATTGCCACCCAGTAAGCACCTTGTGAGAATTTAGGAGTGTTATCATTGGTGTCCAACACATTCACAGCCAGGAGTTTCCAAGATGATTTTTGTGGTGTGCCAAGGTCGTACACAGTAATGTTAAGAATGTAGAAGCTGGTTCGTTCGTGATCTAGAGGAGAAAGGACTTGAAGGAGACCCAGTTCCTGGTCAATGGTAAAGCAACTGTCATCATTTCCATCTGAGATCACATAGACCAATTTTCCATTAAAACCAGTATCAGGATCAATAGCTGAAAGGTCAGCAAGAGTTGAGTTGATGGGAAGAGTCTCTATGATATCAATAGATCGTGGAAAGCTGTCCTCAAACTTTGGAGCGTTATGGTTTACAAGGTGCAAGTTCAGAGATGTTTCATCATCCTGCCCGTGGCCTTGAGCCTGGGACTCAATGGAGTGTATGATAGTTTCTGTGAGTTGTTTCAGGACTCCTGTTTCCTCACACTGCATTTTGACAGGGAGACCTTGGCTGACCACAGTGATATTTACAGATGTTGGCAAAGCATAGTTCTCGCCATCTGTTGCAGTTATTTTCAACGAGTAGAAAAGTGGCTGCTCAGGAGGAAGATCTCGCAGAGATATTCTAAGGGATATTACTCCAGAGATGGGATTCAGTTCAAAATGCCGTAACTCATTGCCAGACTTGATTTCGTATTTAATATGCTGCAGCTCATCACTGTCGATTGCAGAGACTGTGGCTACAGGGTTCCCAACCGGAAAGTCCCGTGGGATGGTGCCGCTGCAGCTTGCCTTCTCAAACACGGGCGCATTGTCGTTGACGTTGCTTAGCGTGAGGGAGACGTACACCTCCGTTTCATGGCGGAAGGGTGAGCCCCAGTCTGATGCCCACACTCGCAGGTGATACCATCTCTGCATCAACTCGTAGTCCATTGACTTGGAGGTGGAAATGATGCCAGAATAGGGGTCAATGACAAAGGGAACTGATTTCTGGTTGGCTATGGTGTAAGTGACAAAGCCATTGTCTCCTTCATCTTCATCTGTAGCCCTTACCGTTAAGACACTGGTACCAGGAGGAACATTTTCATCAAAGGCCCCGCGGTATGAAGACTGACTAAAACTTGGAGCGTGATTGTTGCAGTCAGTGATGTCAATGACAACACTGGTGGATGTGTGACTGCTAACGGTTGTAACTTCAAGTTCAAAATGAGACTGCTCATGGAAGTCCATTGCTTTGACTGTGGTTATCAGTCCAGTGTGAGGATTGATTTTAAAGCTTGTGCTGTCAGGAGTAGGCCTCAAAATGTATTTAAGATTTGGGAAGACTGGTGTGACCTTCACCATAACAACTTGGCTTCCAACTGGGGAAAATTCACTGAGCTGGACCCGGTAAACTTCTTTCTCAAACCTGGCAGAGACATACTTGGAGGGAGGTATATGGATAACTTTTATAGGAGAAAACAGTGGTGGCTTGCTCTTGTCCTTGGCTTGCAGACTGAGGTTGAAACCAAATGGGTAAAGGAGCCAGTTGATGTCTTTTGTTGACACAATCATGAACTCAGTGCTCCCAAAGTAGGATTTGATGGCTTTGAAATGTCTTCCCGGATCTCCATCCACAAAGTCAACCGAATCTATCCCTGTTTCAGAGTCACCACTTTCTACAGAGAGAGTTGCATAGAGAAAGTCTTCAGCTGAGTCAGGGGGTGTCACCTTCACTGAGGAGATAGAGGGGGGTTTCCTGGCAGATGGCTCCACTTGGATCATGAGACTAGCCAAGTTCCCAAAGCCATTCCCCTCTGTGATCTTTCTCATTCTGTCCACAGCCAAAACTTGCAGGTGGTGCCTGCCTCGGTGGGTGCTGTTCAGCCTACCTGTGGTCATGACTGCTCCCGAGCTGGGGTGGACAGTGAATAGCTCAGACTTGGTGTTGAGGGCATAGTAGAACTCGGCGTTCTGGCCAGCATCAGCGTCAGTGGCACTGAGCGTGCTGACCACTGTTTTCAGAGGAGTGTCTTCTCTGATGGATACTTTGTAGGAAGGGGGTGAAAAGAGGGGTTTCAAGTCATTTCTGTCCAAAATGTGAATCAAGACTTTGGCCCAGGCTTCGTAGGCAGAAGTGCTCTCTGTGGCCTTGATTATTAACATGTAACTGTCTTTGACCTCCCGGTTTAAAAGTGCTGTGTTGCTGCTCCTAGTTCTTATTCTCAAGAAGCAGAAATCCCCAATCACGTGTTCTTCTGTTTTAAAGAGACCAGTGTTGTCTCCAGAGGCTATTCTGTATCTGATGTCCCACTCGGGGTCTGTCTTGTAAATACCCATTTTGACGTAGCTCTCCACATAGGTCTTGGGGGCTGAATTCTCATAGATGGTGGCATTGTAGAAGAAGTGGGTGAAGTGCAGAGGGGAAGTGTTGCCTTTCTCACAGCTCACCTTACGGACCACACAGTGCATTAGGAAAACAGCAAAACTCAGGAGGTGCCTCCTGATAGTGACTTCCATGGTGTGGGGTCTCCTTGGGTCCTGCAGATGTCAAAGGAAGAACATTAGTGATTTTTATTAAGGTCAGTGTGTCAGAGAGTCTCCATGAGCTCAGCCTCACCTCCTTGCTCTCTCTACCCAAGCTTCTCCTGATGTGGTTGTTAGCTGAGCTCTTCTTCCCTCTGTCCCAGTGAGAGACCTGCCCTCCCACATCCCCATGCTGGCTCAGATCCATTCACTTTCTCTCCTTCAATTTTTGCCTTAGTAGAGGGCAAAATGTGAAGAGCCAGGCAAAATGCTCTGATTAGGCTGACTTCCTATTTTGTGAACAATCCTTCCCTTCATTCTGCCTTCAGACAGCACATTTGAACCCCAATCCAAACCTCACTTCTATTTTGTTTCTCCATCCTCCCTTCTCTGTCCACACAAGTTCTTGCAAAGTATTTTCAAGAGTCAGCATACAGACTATGATTTGATGTCCCTCCCCATGGCTCATCTTCCCTTCTTCTCTCCCCCTGCTACAGCAATCTGTTCTCCTTCCCCAGCAGAGATGCTCTGCTACGTTGTGCAGATTCCTCCTAAATGGCCAGCTCTACAGCGTGGCCTTTCCGACAGCTTCAGCTCAGGTCCTAGCCAAGTTGTATCTCAGGCACCGCAAAGTTCTTCTAATTCACAGGTCTGCCTCTGGCTGCCCACTCTGCGTTGCTTGAAAGAGCAAATTTCTAGCAAGACACTTTGGCCATGTCACCCTCAGCCATTGGGTAATCCCTCTGGTACCTCCCTTCTCACGGCAAAGCCCTAGGGTCAGGATTCCTGTAAACAATCTGCCATCCATGACCACCCGCCATCATCTTTCTTCTCTAATGACTCCTGAGCAGCTCGCTGCTCCGTGATTTATCTGGGTGAACAAGGTGTATCAGAGAAGGAACTGGGGAGCACATACGCGATTAACAAGGATGTAACTTTATTAGTGAGCTTTGTGGAGCTTGTTAAAGGATCAAGGCCTGTTCTTTTCAAAAGCTATGTGCATGCTGCTGTGTGTGCATTTAGGGGTTGAAACCAGGGATAAGCTAAATATAGGTGCATATATTTCCCCTAGATATCCCAGGAGATCTTTATCTAGAACTGTTTCTTCCTCTTTTAAATTTAAATTATATATCAAGTACCTGCCAGTCATTTGGCACATTCCTAATTTAAACAGGGAAGACTTGTTTTTCCAGACACTTTTTCAAGACTCTTCTCTTTAAAAGCCGGAACTAGTTCGATTTAAAAGTCAAGTTGAATGCTAGGAACAAATTATCGGAGTCCAACTAACAATGTGTGTCATATTCCCACTCTGAGATATCTAATTACTGATAAATACAAAGCTCTAAATTTCATACTTCCTTCAAATCCCTTTTTCTGTGGTAAATAGATGCCAACCATCCAGCAACCTCCCTGCTGTGGTCATTCCTTTTTGAAACAAATGGTCTGAAGCTGAAGTGAAACTACCAGGATTTGTAGACAAGTCAACACAATTTGCGTCTGACAAAATTCAGACTCATTTTTTTCATGAAATCATTTCACTTCTAGGAAATACAACATAGTCCCAAATACACAGCAAATGAAAGAAAATCTTGGACGACAGGGCTGGGTGAGCCAGAAAGGTGCGTGGTTCCTTCTGAGAAGTTGAAAACCATGTTCTTAAAAGCTCTGCTTGTTACTTAACAACGCTGAAGAGTTTTGCAGCATGCAGGGACTTGCCTAGAGCTGCTCCCTTCTAACATTTTCAACTGCTGAACTTGGAAAGAAGATGTATGCGTGCTGCGCGCGCGTGGGTCTACGAGGACTGTGGAGCAGGAAGAGTCACATACAATTCAGAGTAGAATATGACAGCAGAACAAAACAGCAACAAAAAACCAGTGCTGTTCTATGAACAGCAGAATTAATGAAGCCGATCGCTTTGTATCTGGGCTAATTGACTTTTTAATTGAATTGTACTGAAATGGCAATGTGAACTCATCTCTTATAAGACATCAGAGAACCCACAAGGCAGAGACGTTATGAACTCCACAACCACAAGAAAAGCTGGAGTTAGAGCACATGCCTTCTTGAGCACCAGCAATTCAATATGGGAGGATAACCTTGAGCAAGGAGAGGGTTTTCTGGCGTTTAACAAGATGCAAACTTTCTTCTGAATCTCTGCTGGAATGTCCTTAACCTCACTCTTGCCTGCAGACTTCCTGACTTCTAAGAAGGGCTTCACTTACATTGCTGCTTTTTCCTCAGTGGGGGCATTAGCAGGGTTTTTCTCCTCTGTCCAGCTAATTATTTTGCAAAACCTGTCGTGACCTCATATTTCTGAGAGCTTTGCTCTCAATTACAGGCTGGGCTGAAAACAATCAATGGCTTCAGCAGTTATTATGAGGGATGGAGAGTTACTACACACATGGGGCACGAGGCAGAAGCCTCATTTCCTCTGGAAATGATCTGAAACTTTGAAAGGCAGAACTTGGGGAAAATTTTCTAGGAGGCATCACTATCATCTTCTGAAGTCTCATAGTTTCCCTTTGTGGCAGGATCCAGGCCCCAGCGTTAGCGCAGAGAGCCCATGGTGTCCCCTGACAGCAACAGCCTGTGCTCTGAGGCTGTTTCATCACCTTTATTACTGCAGGTGCATCTGCTTGGACAATTTCTTTGTCGATACTGCTGGGAAATCCTATCAGTGTTTGAGCAGTTCCACCAGGCCATGTTTGCCCTCACTTATTTGATCCTTTGGTAAATGAGATGGAGAGGGTTGGTGACACTGGTCTCCTTCAAGAGTTGGCCTATTCCAGCTGAGTGTCCCGGGGCTCCCAGGAGAGCTTGCAACTTCCCTCCCTGGGACTGGAAACCACCACCTACTGCTTGTAGCCTGGATTTTCTTCAGTAGGTTGCACTGGGAAACAATGACACACCGGATGTCTTGTTTCTCTTTCTCCAGCATGGATTTAGTGTAATTTCAAGAATATTTGATCTCCCAGGAGAAAACAGTGCAGCCCCTACTCTGTCTCCTGATTCTGGGATCACTTAAACCCCATTCACTATGCAAAAACATCCAGAAGCGGGACTGGGACATTTCCAAAGGCCTTGGTGAAGCGCAACAGAAAAATGTGGCACCGTGCTGTGAACAGAGTGTGAATCTGGTTAACTGCTGGCTTGGCTCAGCTCCAGGGAAAGCCCCGTTGGAACCAGCCCTGGAGGGTGTCAGTAACGAACGAGCAGAAACGAGGTGGGTTTCTAAGACTCTTGTACTGTGGGTGGGAAAGCTGTATATAATGTGAAAACAACTTAAAATCAATTCACTAGCCCTTAAAATCCCAGATGCAGGTGGCTGCCAAGCTCAAGGGTCCCTGCAATGGAGTTCAAGGATCTGCATGTTGAAACTGGGCAAAATCGGCTGCGCCCAGGACAGATTTTTCCCTGTAGATTAGGAGAAACATCCTTCTTGTTTTTCTAAGCTGTGCTACGCCATGTCCTTGTGCTGGTAGCAATTAGTGCATGATCCATGGGACCTGTGGCAAGGGCCATACCCACTTTCAGGATCAGCTGCAAGCATTAAACACTTAAACATCCTCACCTGCCTCTGGTCCCTCATCTCACGGGATCGGTTATTTCTACTCCTGAAAGCTCTCTGTTTCTCTTTTTCATGGCTCCTATGGGCAGAGATGCCCTCCTGGAGCTGGTTGCATGTGGGGAGGCAGATGTGCCGGAGGAAGCCCATCGGTGGGATGGAGTGAGGAAGGTAAGGCATGCTCCCAAATGAGGGAAATACCAGGGCATCGTTATGTGGTGATTCAGCCTCCTCTCCCAATCGCCAGGCAAGGATCAGAGAGCCTGGAGGGGCTTCGCCCTCAGCCCTGTAGATGCAAACTCCCCGCAGAGCGAGTAAACACTCCGAGTATCTCTAATCAGAGCCTAAGCGCGCGTCTAAATTTAACATCCAAATTGTGATCCTCTGTCAAAGACATGCCCAAATCTGTTGGTTTGAAATGAAGGAACAAACACAGCACTGAGGTTCAAAGTGTGTGCGTGGGGAGGCTGTGGAGATGGGTGATTTGGGGGGGGTAGGTGCAGGGCATGGCTGTTCCGGTCAGTTGGAGCGAGTGGCTGGGACACGGCTTGGGGGGCCCTCTGAGGGTTCTCCCAGGGGTCTCCTGCAATGTGTGGGCTGCTGTGCTTGTAGGCCATACCGCAAAAAAGTGCTGTAGCCTGCCAGGAAGCAGGTGTGGCCCCAGCCCCACCTTTGGATTCCCTTAAAGAGGAGTGTTTAAGAGCAATACAAACCCAAAACACAAAACAAGAGTGTTGAGTGCACCAGGAGCAGCATTCCCCTTGCTGGCTGTGGTGGGGGCTTGGCCCAAAGTTTTGAGATCAGAAGATTGGAGAAAAATCATAATTTTGGTGGGAAAATAAGGACAACTCTTCACTTAGTGTAACTTTGCCAAACACATCCCAAACCCTTTCGTCCTTTTTTTTTTTTTTACCCTCTCTTGCTGTCTTCCCCTTTCCCCCACTCCCATACTCCTTTTTTTTTCTTTCCACTACAAGAACAGTCTTCCTCTCTATCCCCCCCAGAATAGGTGCTGATCAAAACTGTCCCCAAGCACACCAGTGTCTCTTTTTGAAGGCTACAAGCACTAGGAACTGGGGGAGGAGAAGGGAGCTGCACTTGGTTGTTCAAATACATCAGTGATGGGGCTGTTTAACGGTGGGTCTGAATTTCAGTGGTCAGCAGGGAATAGAGTCAGAGAGCAAAAGAACCAAATCATGTAAGATGGTAGGTACAAGGCTTTGGGAAAGTGAATGGGAGTTGGAACTATGTCTTCTCCTGATTTGGGTGGTAGCTGAGCAGAAGGGGTTCAGCTACAGCTGGAGCAATTTCCTACAGCCACGTGTAATCCTACAGGATTGGAGAGTCACAGTTCAGAGAGCATGCTTCTTGTACGGGTGCTGAGCCCTGTCTGTGAGATGTTTTGACTCCTGGTGCTGAATAACCCATGTACACCCTGCGCGGGGTCTGGGCAGCCGGGTTAATGTTTGCCCTCTGCTCTGCTGCAGCAACGCTGGTGGGAATTAGATCCACTTCCGTTTGGTGCCTCACTCAGTTTTGGTGACATCCCCACCAGTCACTCAGCTGGGCCTGTGGGGTTTGAATGCTGTGGGGAAATAGGTATTTTTTTTAAACTGTTTTCTTGGAATTTGAAAAGAAAATTATCTTGGCAGCCTTTCTCTAAAGGGAATGCTGAATCTGGGCTAGTGACTGGCAGTGTCCTTGGACATCCTGCTCCTGCACTCTGCTGTACAGATTCATTGCTTGGTTTTGCTGTGAAGCGGTAAAGTGCATACTGGAGGTACTACACAAAGCCAGAAAATGAATGAAAAGAGCCCCTGAAGTTATGGTGTTTCCTTCCCCAATGCATCTCGGGCTTCTCCATGCCTGCGGATGGTTCTCAAAGGGCTGACGTTCACAGGACTGTGTTTTGCACCAGTCTGCTCGGGTGCTGTGTTCATGTGGGCATGACTTTCTGCTGGACTTGCAGATTCCGCCAGGGCGCAGCTGGGCTGTTCCTTCCCCATCTCCTCTTTCCAACCTCCGAATGACTTGGATAGACCTTTGGAAACTGTTTCCAGATTGCTAGACAGCCTGGAGCAAGGCGGCTGATAGTTTAAAACGTGGTGTGCATGCCGTTTACAACCGAGGTCTGCCCTGGCTCAGCGTGACCTGTGAAATGCTGCTCCTGTTGGGCAATGAGTGACCCGTGGGCAGTGCCCAGGCCCTGCACCATAACAGTTTCATGGTTCAGCTCTGCTCCAGCTGGAAAAGTGGCTGTGTGCTGACAGGATGGGCTGTACTGGGGGCTGCTGAGCCATAAACCCATGGAAAGCCATGGGATTAACGAGTGTCACGCTAGTGCATGGAGCAATGACTCTTGCTTGGACCAGCTGGCATGGCAGGGGATCACACACAAGTCCCTGCATGGAATGGGTACAGTCCTATGAGCACCACGGAGATGCTCATCCTATCATCTGCTAGCTGGGCCAGGCAGGTGCTTTCACCCTGTGCGGCTTGGGTACCCCGGGGAGCGTGTACCGGCAGCCTCTAAAGGGTGTTGGAGGAACAGAAACTCCCTTGAAGGAGTTTGGGGGAAGCCTGTGAGTCACTGACTTGTGTGGGACAAGCCAGGCCCCTGGTTGGTAGACCTGTCATGGTGCTGGGACACCCTTTTTCTGTAGTCAAGTCACATTGCTGCAGGGGGTGATGAAAGAGGCTTCTTTCTGAGGCAGCACGGCCTTCCATGGGTCTAGTCTGCTGCAGCCAGTGGGTGTGAGGGCTCCTGCCAGGACCACCACTCTGGGCTGACAGCAAGAGTGTGGTGGGGCACTGATGTTACTCTGATGCCCCCTCCTCCTTCCTACATACAGCTGAAAGCTTTTGCCACCTTTGCCACTGTGTCAGTTAATCACCAGCTGGATGCTCAGACCCAGATTGCCTCCCTCTTCAATGACATCTTGCTGTGGCCTCCTCCAGCCAGCCACTCACCCCCAGTGCTCATCCCTTTCCCCTTGGACACCTTGTCCATTGCCCCATCCTCGTGCCTTTGACTGTTCCCTGCCGCTCTACCCGCTGCCCCTGCTTTGCTCCTCCACCGGAGCAAGACAGCGCGAAGCGTTTTTGCCTCCAAGCCATCCTGTGTCCATGAGCAAAGCATCACCTTTTACGTGAAGCCAACGCTTTCTCTTGTCACCTTCCCACCTGCCATGTGCATTTCTGTCCAGTGCTCTGCGAGGAGCCCACAAAGAGCCTGATTTTGTACTGCTGCCAACAACAGAGCCTGGCTCAGATATGTCACATAGTTGAGGTTTCTCTGTCAT
The DNA here is from genome assembly GCF_000690775.1 of Eurypyga helias. Lineage (NCBI taxonomy): Eukaryota > Metazoa > Chordata > Aves > Eurypygiformes > Eurypygidae > Eurypyga > Eurypyga helias. Next base: position 52,028 of record NW_010252295.1, read on the forward strand.
ATTGTTGTAAGCTTCTAGGAGCTCATCGGTTAGGCACAGAAGAACTTGAACAGGCTTGAACTCCCTGTAGAGTTATAAGGGTCAGTGATCTTTATCTGTCTTGGCATTGCAAAATCATTCTAGAGCAAAAGTTAATCATGCAGCTCCAGAGCTGTGGAGCCCTCCGTGAGGGTCTGGGGGTTGCTGGAGGATGCCTGGAGGGGTGAGGGCACCATGCAGTGCCAACAGCCTTGCTGCTGGCTCCTGTCCCAGAGAAAGCATGGCATCAGGGAGGGTGACTTGTTTGTGCCATGGGCAGGGGGAAGCATCCTTAGGCATTATTCCTAATCCCCTTCCTCTGCTCTCCCTTGAAAAGATCAGCTGCTTTTTCCTCCTCATTGGTTGCTTTCTGCCTTGCCAAGTTATCAGGACCAGAGGGATAAATCCTGCCCATGGTCCAGAAGCTGCCACTGCACAGTCACAGCCCCCCAGCACCTCCCTGGTTACCTCCTTGGCCAAAGATGGTAACTGGGATAGCCAGGAGACAGGGAGTAAACAGCTGATGGCAGTGATGGCTCTGATGGGAATGGGGTACCTGGTGCCTGTGATGAAAAGGAACATCCCTGGGGGCTGGGGACAGGCAGTGCTGGTGGGAAGGGGGCTTGGTGGGAGCTGCTCACCAGGCAGGCTGTGAGGGGCCTGGGGGCTGGACACTGACATGCAGCAGCCCAAACATATTGGCACAAGGGTCAGTTGCAGTGTGCTAGGTACTCATGTGAGCATGCCCTGACCCCGCTGCTGCGGGGACTGTGCACCTCTCTCTCCAGAATTCGGCTCCCATGGAGGCTGTTTGTGCCAAGGGCCACATACCTCCGTCACTGCAAACCAGCTGGCCCAGCAGGTGTGCTGTGACCATCAGCACAGGCTGTGAGAGCCCACAAGTGATCCTGGGCTCTTTCTTGAGAGCTTACTCCTGCCAAAACTCATTCCGAGCCTTTCACATTTTCCTCATGCTTGGGATGCAAATTGTCTTGCAGTGATAATCGTTCCATCTGCAGACTGCTGAGGGAAGCTAGTGTGTGGGACCACATTGTCAGTCCTCCTTGCTACCTTCTGGATCCACTGGCCAGTTTCAGCCAAATTTAACCAGATAGGTAAAGACTTGAAAGGAGTTAGGTTTGCACAAGCTTGTGAAAAGCAGCAAGAGAGAGGAGAGGAATCCAAATTAGAACTCCCAGCTGGAAGAAAAGGCTCTAATGTGAGCCCAACCCGATTATTAGACATCAGAGAATCCACACAAGAGAGAGAGCCCCAGGCAACCAAGCTTCATGAATTCTGCTGCTCACAAAACAGCTGTTTATTTAGGTGCTGCAAAGCCTGTGGGATCCCTTCTGGGATCCTAGCACCCAACTCCCATCTGACCCACCAGAGCTGTGAATCCAGACGGAGGTCAGCATTCCCCCAGCCTGGAGAGGGGCAGCTCTGACTGGAGTTTGGAGGGACTCTAGCCCTGCGTTGTTTGACACGCTGAGACCTCATCACACCTCAGCTCAAGCTGCCTGTTTGCAACAAGGACACAGGCTACGTCACCTGAGTGCCGGTAGCCCTCTGATGCCCTTTCCGTGATTCCCTGTGGGGAGCTACAGGTTATCCTACAATTGGTATGATGTGCTGGGAAGGAGGCCGAGAGCATCTTGGCACGAAGAGCTGGGCAAGGGACCGTGTGCCCTGTCGGATGCCGGTGAGGAGCCCCGGCACGCGGCAGGACATGGGCTGCTCTCCTCCGCTCTGCCTGGCAGCACGGCCACCGTGCCACCTCTCCTTCTCTCATGCCAGGCAATTCTTGCTCACCACAGCCCTGTCCCTGCACCGACATGAAGATCTTCTCGTGCCCCTGCCCAGCACCCTGCTGGTCGTTCCCTTCTGGTGCCTGGAGGTGGGCAGGGAGAGCAGCTTTCCGCTCCGCCTGCAGCCTCTTTCGCTCCGTTGCCATCTGTCTGCCCTGCGCTGCTTCTTCACGTCCCTCTCCCGTGTCCGGAGGCAGCGTAAGGACACAGAGGGCAGATAATGAATGAAATGGTCAGGGCATGATCCTCCCTTGTAAACGGAGGGCTGGCCAGGATGCCGGTAACTGTGTCTCAGAAATTCCCTGCAGCAGACAGTTATTGGATGCAGAGATACCTGCAAACTGGTATAGAACCCCACCAGCTCGCAGACCTGCCCTCGGAAACTGCCTACAGCATCCCGCCTCCTCTGCTGCATCCACACAAGCTGATGCAAAGCCAGCTCCTGGCCTGGGGAGCTTGGTGTTTCACTGGAAAGATGGACCCCTAAGATGGGCATGTTTGCCCAGGCTGGTCTCCTTGCCACAGTGTTATCTTCCACTCCGGGCTGTCTGCGGGAAACATTCCTGAAAGCTCTGGCCACTGCAGCACCTCTGTGGGGCTGGCAGACTCGTGGGGATGCTGCTTGCAGCACCTGCGACAAGCAGGCACCAGGCTGGGCACACCGTGTCCCTGTCAACCTGGGCTGTATGGAGCATCCACCGTGGCATGACCACCGGGCTGCCTGAGTCACCACATCTATTCAACGTACAACCTGGTCAGTCCCATACAGTCCCACAACGTAAGAACCTCAAGGTAGCCACGTCTCCCAAAATGACCAGCTTTGATTGCTTAGCGGAGGAGCATAAGAAACAGGGCACGTGTAACGTGCTCCTTCTCCTGCTTTCCAGCCTCAGTGCAAGTGCACTGCTGTGCTTGGACTGTTGGCTTTAATAACCTCCACTGGAGCTATCCATCCCAAATGGATCGAAACCTTGTTTGTAGCCAAGTACACCTCTGGCCTCTGCAATATCCTGTGGCAGCGTGTTCCAGAATTTAATTATGCCCTCTGTGTGGGGGGGGAAAAAAAACAAACCCAAAACCCAAACCAACCTTCCTCCGGTTTCTTTTAAACCTGTTGCTCATTCATTTCTGAGCTACAAACCTTCCTAACAGCCCTCACAGCCTGCCCCTCCCTAGAACTCCTTCTTTCAAGAATTAGGAAAGAAAATTTCTTTACTAATAAACCATTACGTGCCCCATTGCCAAGGAAGAAGCGTGGTTGGGAGAAAAATTGCTCGCTCAGCAAATCCCCTTGCTAATAGACAATGGAGCATCCGTCTTGCCAACCCAGTTAAAAAAAAAAAATTAAATAGGAGGGCTCGTGCACGGTGCAGAAGACAGCCCACTGCTGCTCGAGGTGCAGCTGCGCTCGCCTGCTCCACACGTGGCAAAAAACAAAGCGAGGTGCGCGGAGCAGGGAATGCCATTGCTGCAGCACGGAGGGAGCTGGAACGATCCTCTAGGACTTGCCTTGGAGCAGTTGGCAGGAGCGTAGGATGCAAAATGCATTCGTTTCTAACAGATGTTTGATTCCAGGTGTTACACCTCCTTTGAACTCTCCCTGCGTACATGAATGATGCTTGTTTGTTTGGAGGCTGGGAGACACGCCGGTTTCTGAGAGCGTTAGGGTTTGAAGTGCGTTCATGGTGTGAGCCGTAGCGAAGCGAAAGGCTCAGGAGAGGAGCAGATCCTGCTGCGCTCTCCCCTTGGCGGGCAGGGCAGTTGGGCTCGTTTCTGCAACCTTACAGAGCATGTTAGAGCACAACAAGGAGATGGGAAGCGGAGAGACTGAAGCCCCTGGCTGGGTTAGAAACCCCTCACCTGCTCAGTCCCTCAGGAACCCCTGGCACTTAGGCGGATGTCCCTGAACCGTTCCCGATAAGGTGAGGTGCGCTGCATATGAGGGGATGATAAGGGTGCACAATACCCAGCCCGGTGATTTTGCTTCCCCAAATACCAAGACAGCCCAGCCTTCCTCAGGAGCCCGATACAGACTGTTTGCTTTCCATCCCGAGGCTCCGATAACCTCCCAGCTCTCTCTGCCTGCCAGCCTGGAGAACCGTGGCAACTCCCCCTGCATCCCATGCCCGCTCTTTGCCCCTGAGTGCTGGAGCAGAGGATGCAGTGGGCTCCGTGTCCTCCTGCCTGGATCCAGGGCACCCTGGGCGAAGCGGGAGCCCGTCACCGCAGCCCTGCCTGCCCTGGCAGAGCCTGCCCAGCTCTGGCCACCACGCAGCCCGAGTCTCCACGTGTCCTGGAAACTCTCAGCCCTTCGCAACAGCAAACCCAAGTGATGGCCAGGTTTTTTTAAGAGTATTGTCCAAAGCAAGCCCTGTCGTGTGACAGCTGATCTTTGCCCCTCTGGAGCTCTGCACTCCAGAGGCTGCTTTTAATTCCCCCGGGAGGCTGATTAGCTGATAACTGCTGTTTGGAAGGGCCCTGTCTGCTCCAAGTGCCCAGGCGTCTCTCCCTGTATTTTCACCTCTTTTCTCAGCACCGCACACGGGAAATAATTCCTGCCTGCCTTGAACTGGGATTGCTCTGGGATTTCATCTCAGTTTGCCATCGGACATCTGATAGGGAACAAAGTTGCATCGATGCAAACACGGGCACGTTGCTATACGCGCTCCTGAGCGAAGCAGGGACCGTGGCTCCCGCTCCAACTCCCCAGCTCCGCTGCTTGTTGCGGGGTGGGACGAGGGCAGGCAAAGAGCTCTTGCCTCGTCGTGGAGGGAGGCAGAGCTGGGCAAATGCCAGCATTGCATCCACGTGCGGGGATCCCCAAGGCATGGCCAAGTCCAAGCTGACCACCAAGTGGCTTCATGCAGAACCTGGAGATGAAGCTGGGAGTGGTACCACCTCGCCCGGGTTAGTGGGGCTGCACATGGCCAAGAGCTGAGCCTGCAGCCGGACGCCATCGCGGCTCCCACAGCGGCACATCCATTTACTCCAGCAGGAGCGTGCTCCCTGCAGGAATCCTGCCCCTTGCAGACACCTGGAGCGCTTCTCGGCTCAGTCCCCCCTCACCTGCCTTGCTCAGCAGCATGGCTTTCGTGTTGGCTACCCAGAGCCCACCGGCTGCAGCGTGCTGAAGTTCCCCAGCTGAGACCAGATGCAAACTCTGTACATACACGGCTGGACATACCCTGGCTCTTTCCATAACCCTCAGCGCTGAGGCTGCCAGAAGGGAGGAAAAGGTGAAAGGCTCTCCCTTTGCCTCCCAAATCCTTATCTTTAGGATAAGGCTGTTTCCAGTAAAAGTTACTCACATGCAAAAGCAGTTTCATGACAAAATCTCTGCATCCTCCATGCCTTCCTCCATCCATGCTGTACAGACCGCTCCCTGAGTCATTCCAACTTCCCACACTAGCAAGCAGCGTGCCTTACCTGTCGCAACAGGAGAGAGACCTCTCCTGAAGTTTACTGCCTCTGCGACGCAAATCCTCTCCCGCAGCAGCGCCTTGCTGGCTGCCGGGGGTCCATGGTGCTTGCCAGTGGGAGAGGGCTCCGAGAAATTCCTGCAAGAGGGGATTCGGTGGGCTGAAACTCCAGCAGCACAGGTTGAGAGCAGCGAGGGAGAAAGTTGCAGGAGGTGGAACTCGCTCGCTGAAGAGCCAGCCCTTCCGTGACGGACTGGAGGAGGAGGAAGAGGAGAGGCATCGCCCGCTCCCTGGCTGGAGAAGTGCACGCGTGTGTGTGCGTGTGTGTGTCAGAGCTGGGCAAGGACCCAAGCCTTAGAGCCAAATAATCGCAGAGCTTTTTACTGTTAGATCAGCTAGTATTGCCACGAAATCCAGGACCTCAACTGCAAGGGGGAGGGGAGGGGGGAATATGTCAGGTAAATCCCTCCAACACACCTGAAAAACCCAAAGATTGTTTTTTAACTAGCTGCCAGGTGGGTGTTGCGAGGAGGGATGGGGAGAAGGGGGTGGGGGAAACCTGAATCTGCCCTCAGAGCAGCTGCGTGCGGAGAGGCACTTTGAAGGTTGTTGTTGTTTGTGTTGGGGGAGCCCCCAGAAACCCCAGCTGCCGCCAACAAGCCCCAGGGTGCTCCAGGATGAAAAGGTGGTCCCTGTCCTGAAAAGGCGGGAGGGAGGGAGGAGAGATGGCCGTACGGGGAGACCAAACGTTGTACTGGAGCTTTGGGGGATTTTTGTTGGCAGAGCAAGAGCAGGGAAGTCGGGGCTGTCGCATCCCAACCCTGGGGATGTTGTTCCCTGAGGGAAAGGGACGTGGACCCTTCTGTGGGTGCTCCTTGTCATGTTGGCTAGAGCGTGGGCAGTCTGTGGGTAGCTTCAGCCCTCTTTGCCCCAGCCCCTTTCCCCCTCCCCTCCTCCTTTTCTCTCCCAACCCTCAGTAAATACTAACATGCCCCCTTTACCTTGCAGTGGGGTTTGAACAGACACAGGGGAAAGTCTCAACATGGGAAAAGGATTTAGGTGAATTTTTTTCCTCCCTGTGTTGTGTGTTGCATAGGAAATGACTGGCAAGCTTTTTGTACAGTTTTAGGAAAACAAAACCAGGCAAAGAATACGAAAACTGGGCAATTTTAAGTTTAAACAGTCTGAATAGGTGCCTAACTGCTCCTTTTGAGGCTTTTATAGGGGACAGTGATGGAAGTGAGCACAGCAGCGGGTCGAGGAGAGAGTCAGACCCCATCAGCATCCTGTGTGAGGGGGAATGGTGGGTGCAGACTCGCACCTTCCTAGTCACCAGCAAATCCCACGGGATTTGCAAAGAGGTTGCAAACACTCCAGCTGCACACATAGCTTCGGCTGGAACTTGTCTCAAACTCGACACTGTCAAATTAAACCACAGGACCCCAATCCATGGGAAAATCCATGTGATTTCACGGTCCAAATCCAGAAAGGTATGAAGAGGTTGCCCCATGATATGTTGGGCTATTTGGAGTTGTCAGTGGAGGTGAGTTAAGAGCAATCAGATAAATTCACCAGAAAATGCACTTTTGAGGGAATTCAAAATTGTTCAGCATTTTTGGCTAAATATAGTGAACAATTTGGATGAAGAATGAGGGAGATTTGCATGGCATAGTGAGACTGGGATCTGCCTGAGATCACCCTGGGAGAGCGCGGGGTTGGGAACGGATCTGTTAGCTTTTGTGCTCCTGATGTTCCTGCTGGTTGCTGTCCTCACAGCATCTGAACTCCACTGGGAAAATGACTTGGATTTCAGGCTCATCATGGCCCTTCAGGAATAGTTTGAATGAGAAGAGGGCATAAATCCAGTTGGGTTTACATGTGCAGCTTGTCCATTTTTCCAGATGATTTAGTCAACTGACTTGTAGGGGAACTTTGAGGGAGGTTTTGAGGATTATAAAAGTGATAGTAGAAGTAATAATACCTTGAAATTGCAAATCAGCTCCTCTTCTTTAAGGTGTCTCATGAGAGGAGGCCAGGTGATCAGTTGCTAATGGCAAGGGGAGGTGCATCTGGGAGGAATGAAAGGAGAAGTTCCTTCATGCAGATGCATCTCTTGCAGCCGTGGAAGGCGAGAAAATCAGGTATTGGTGGCTGGATTTCAATGGGGCTGAGGCAAGGCTCAGAACAATACTTGTATTATATTTAGACATACCAAGGAACAAGTGAGCAAACCTCTGGCTTCAGGGCATCAGCTGATTGCTACAAGAACCAGCATTTCCCTGCGTTGGAGCCTTTCACAACTGCCCAGGCGCCTTGCTCCTTTCGCCTGCATCTCGAGCAGCAGGTAACCCTGGAGACATTGGGCTTGGGGACTTCATCTCGTCTAGTGTAGCAAGGTGTGAGCTCTCAGCCAGCAAAGCAAGAGGCTGTTATGCCATCCACAAGACAGCTCTCCTTTCTGCACCTCATTGGTCTTCCAGGTCCCAGCGGCCCTTTCTCTGTCCCTTTTCTTTGCTGATGAAACGCTGTTTGAGGAAGCTGGCGCCATGTGTCAGGCAGACCATGCAGAATAGCTGGGCATAAGCTAAAGGTGGTTATTACCCAACCCCCTTACAAAACACAAATGCTCAGTGAGTGCAAAACCCACTGACAGCTCCAACTCGTTGCCAGCAGTTTGGCGATCCTGGGTCTTCCTTTCCACGGCAGTGGCAGAGCACAGCACCAGTCCGCTCAGTGAGTGCAAAATGCACTGACAGCTCCACCTCGTTGCCAGCAGTTTGGCGACCCTGGGTCTTCCTTTCCATGGCAGTGGCAGAGCACAGCACCAGTCTTGTTTGCTGCAGGTGGCTGCAGGACTTAGTTTCACCTCTCCCCGGTTGTGGAGCAGGGAAACATCGTATTAGCCCAACAGGTGTATTTGAGAAAGAAACAGGCCTTTTTTTGGGGAGACATGAGTGAATTAGGGCTTGATTGTCCAAAAGCCTTTTTATTTTTCCAAATGTACCAGATGGTTTAATAAGAAATACTGCCTTTTCCTAATTAGATCATGGCATTGGGGTGAGCATCACCCTACGTTTGGAGAAGAGACCCCAAAATCCTCAGATTATAGTTGGCCAGGACACTAAAATGGGCTCTTGTCTTCCATTCAAAGGCAAGCACAGGTTCTTGGAGCCTGTTTGGATCGGTTACTAGCCCAATAATCCACGAAGGGAGGACTACTGCTCTCCTACTCAACCTAAGGTCAGGCTGGGTTGGGAAGAAGTGTTGTGTTTGTCCCAGAGAGCGTCTCCTGCTCCTGCAGAAAGGGGCGGGTTGCAGAATTACCTGTGGTTTCAAGCAGAGACGATTGGCCTGGCTGGGGGAGCTGCACCAGGAGGAAAGAAAGAAGATGGAGCTATGCAGGATGCCTGGCTTTGTTCTGAGTGCTGCTTCACACTGATCAGTCAATCAAACAAGCCAACAAAGGCTCCATAAAATGGTATCAACGTTTCACGCCGCCACGTCATGCTGCCAGGATCTCGTCCCGTCGGATGCAACGGGCTCTTTTCCAGGGTGCAGGGAATGTCGGAGCTCCATCACTTGGCTGGCAAGGACGCTTCTTTCTCCCTAATCATCGGGAGAGATTTCATTTCCTGGTTCCGCCCAAGATCTCCATTTGATAAAGCTGAGACATTCTGCTGTGGGTTAGCTGCATGCAAGGGGTTGTGCGGAGAAGCTGCATGTTCAGGCTGGGCTAGGGAAATCACCATGGGCTTCTCTGGACTGACAAGAAACAGTTCTAAGGGCCTCGCTGCCAATGGCTATACCTACTCGTTGCCCCGGGGACCAGCTCTGCCTGGCTCCTGAACACGTGCCTGCAGGCCCATCTTCCAGCTCATCCTCCTAAACGTGTCCTTCCCGGCCTTGCTTACGGCCAGCCCCACTGCAGCCAGCTCTGCCTGTGCATTGCCCCCGTGGACCTGGAGGTCGGGCCAGTGCTGTCAAGATGTGGCACTGGGGTGTTTCTCCAAACCCTCCCACCCTCAGAAACAGGGGTGATGGTGCTACCCCCTGTATCACCCCTGCTGAAGGTTTGGGACGCTTTAGGTGAGCTGACCCAGCGAGGGACTGAGATGCTCCTGCTGTTGCAGTGAGGCTGGGCAGCCAGCCTCGTGGTGGGCACTTCCCAAGTGGTCCCAGCTCCCACTGCTCTCCCACGGTGCCCGACCCGATTTATCAGGCCACCTCCAAATCTACAGCAAATGTCTGCTCACCGGCGTGGCGGGATGTGACGGGCCCCGAGGCAGAGCTGACACAGACAGAGAGTTACCTCCTCAGGGGGAAACAACTTTTGTAGTTTCCCCTCTGCAAAAAGGAGAGCCAGTCTGTGGGTCTGGCCTTTGAGCCTCAGCATCTGCTCTGCCGACATGCTCTGTGGGTATGTTTGCACGGGAGCGTGCAGGGACTTGCAAGGGAAGGGGCGATTATCTCCCTGGAACAACAGCAGCCTTTTCCTCAGCAAGTGGGAGCGTGTGTGCTGGGGGAGGGGAGGATCCAGCCCTGGGTAGGAATTGGCTCCCTGTGCTCGTGTGTGCACAGCACCCTCGTTGACCAGCTCTGGTGATAACTCTCCGTGACGCTGCTCCGCTGAGCTGGGATTGTTCCTGTGGAGCTGCGAACCACTGCACAGCTCCCAGCCGGGCAGAGCGTGTGGGGGAGCGCGGTGGGTGCTCGCTGTGGAGAGGGGCAGTGGGTTGCATCTGCTCACCTTGCAGCCTCCCAAGGGCACAGGGCGGATCCATCTCTCCCTTTGTTGTAGACCCTCCGAGTGGTACGCAGCGGCCCTGAACCACATCTCTGTGTGCAAACCTGATTCTCACTCAGACTCACCCAGGACTTCCTTAGAGCAGCTCCAGGTTACCCTGGCCTAGAGGAGCCCGTTCGTGGCTGGGGTTGACTCAGGCCATCCTTCGTGCTTAATTCTGGAGACAGGGGCTAGTGCAATGCAGACAAAGACATGAGTAAGACCACTCCTTCTGGTTTGCCCAGCATCCAGTGCAGGCTCCACTTCGACATCTTCGGCTTTTGAGGTTGAGCTCTGGGTAGTCCCTGCCCTCACGCGCACAGAAGGGCATCACCACAGAGCTCACGCTGGAATCAGGCCCCCCACTCTCTCTGGTGTCGCACAGTGCAATTGTGTGGGACAGACCAAACACCACGGACTGCTGAGAGTGAAGGACATGAGGCTGTTGGCAGTGTTGGACAGGAATTCAAGTCTCTTCAGGCCCTTTGTGGGGTCACCACCACTGCTTTGCTACGCTCTACTCACTGACTTCCCCACCAAGGATGATGCACACTGATTCCTACCGGGCACTGCTGACAGATCCCTTGCCTCTTTAAAAGAGATGAAGTCATCTGCCTCTGAAGCCATCTGGCACCAGGACAGAGTGCTCAGTGCAACAGAAGGCTGGGATGCCAGCCCGCGGAGGGGATGTCATCGCTCTACAGACAGATGGAACTCTGATGGGACAGGGCGAGATGCTGTGCAAGACCCCAGGAGAAGGTTTGGTGCTGCAGGGAGGGCAACCATGACCTGGTAGCAGACAGTACCGCAGTGTGCCACAGCCCCACTTCCATCATCTGTGCCAAGAGGAACCCCATTGGGAGGCAGGAGCTGCGCACTGTTCTCCTGGGAGAGCATGGGCTGGACCATGGATCTCGTTATGGGATGAGCCACGGAGTCAGCGTGTCTCCTCCCCCTCCATCCGTCTGCGCAGAGCATGCATTAGCTCATCCCAAGCCAATCGGTCTCCACCGCGTGCCGGATGGCTGATCTCATCGTTGGCTGCGGTGGCGGTGACTGAATCCGGAGCGGCGTGTGACTGCAGTCTCTGCGGGGCGGCCGCCCGCCACGTCCCTGCAAGGCACAGGGAAGTGACCTCAGGCAAAACTGCCCACCGGACCTGAGCGGGTGATTTCATCAGAGCGTGCTGAGGGATGAGGCACAGTCCTTGCCGGCGTGCCCAGGGAACAGCCTCTCACTTCCAGCTCTGGCAGAAGGTTTCTCTCCCAGTTTCTGAGGTGGTATCACTGGCCTTACATTCCCAGAGTGCCTACACAGCCAGTGCCTCTTGTATGACAGACTCCTTAACCCTCCTAGCTTAATTAGGTATGGAGCTGGTGCTCTTCACAGGACTTCACTGGGTCATGCTGTCATCCACTGGGGATGTCCCAGACCACCGTACGTCTTTCTAGAGTTCCTGCACTGGAGTCCCTTCTCCCCACCGTGTGCTGCAAGACATGGTGGCTTCCAGCCAAGGCAAGGGCCCATCAAACCCCTCCTCATGTCCCTGTTGCTCAGGAAGGAGCTGGGCTCAGTGGGTCATGCTGTCATCCACTGGGAATGTCCCAGACCACCTTTCTAAAGTCTTTCTAAAGTTCCTGCACTGGAGTTCCTTCTCCCCACCGTGTGCTGCAAGGCATGGTAGCTTCCAGCCAAGGCAGGGGCCCATCAAACCCCTCCTCGTGGCCCTGTTGCTCAGGAAGGAGCTGGGGCTGGGGTGGATGATTAATGCAGGCATGTCTTTCCATCACCCTGGCTGAGAAACTGAGCTTCAGCTTGGTGTTTGTGCAGGAGAAGGAGGTTGGTGGGGGTGGCAGTGAAGAAAGATGGAGGGGAGAACATGGGAAATGGTTGGGTCTTTACTAGGGGATGGAGAAAGGAGACAGCGAATTAATTTATCTGAAGGGTAGAGCAGGGACGAGAGGTTAAATTACAACCCCATAGTTCAGGTTTCTTTCCAAGGGGAACGAGCTGTTCTCCCCTCACTGGCCCCACACAACTCGCTTAGACTGGATGCTTAACTTTGAGTCCAGCGCACTGGGTCACGTGTTGGGGATTGCACAGGGACTGGGAGATCAGGCACGGGCAGACCAGGGGACTGCCCGTTCTCTTGCTTTGCTCAGAGGTCTCTGGTTTGCCTGCCTCAAGCAGAAACCCTTTCAGCGTAGAGGTTAGTTTTTCAGTAGGGAAATAACTTATGGTTGTTTTGGTCTGGCCTGAAAAATCCTGGACTATTATGTCTTTTGCCTAGGAAAAGACCATTCCTCACCTGCTTTGTCTTGCTTTGGGAAAAAAAGATCTATTCACCTCCAGCCCAGACCCTTTGTACCTTCCTCTCCTCTGAATAGCAGTCTGTGAATGTTTCTCTGCTAATCAGTTACTTTAATCCCAGATTTTCCTGCTCCCCTTTCAGATCCTCACTGCCTACCGCTTCTCCTTCGGCTTGGTGCTGAGACCCGACGCCCAGTCGCGCCTGGCAGAGAAGCCAGCCTGGAACTTCCTTGCTCCAAGGGCATTATAAAGAGGTGCCGTTGTGCAACAGAGCCTTGTATCAGGAATACAATCCACGTGATGATTATCTCGATACCATCCTCACTGAACCAGGGGAGCCGGAGCCAAAAGAAAAATTTAGAGCTAAACAGCTCTTGTTTACAGGAAGCCAGAGCGCAGTGTCTGGGCTTGTACCAGTGTAGCAGGAGATGTTGCTATTGTCTCAGACTGCAAAATATTGATGGATGGCGTGTCCCTGAGTTTTCCCAGGGACGTTGTGGGAGCAATTTCCCTAATTTCTGAAGCATCTTGCACAGCAGCCCAAGGCGAAGAGTGTTTACTTTGGCTGAACTGGACAATCAAACAAGGGTCATCACCTTTATTGACTGTTATATTTGGCCATGATCACTGCAGGCTCTGCAACCGACCCAGAACTCTTTGTGCTTTGGTATAGAGAAAGGGTAAGGTCTCAGGCATGCTGTTAAGGGCAGTGGCCACCAACGGACACAGGACCAGCAGCCCAAATGTCCCTGAATTTGGACTACTGAACAAACCCACTGTCCAAGGCAAAAAGCTCGTGGCCTGCTCTGCAGAAGTGGGCAAAGAGCTTCATCTCCAAGGCTTGTCCTGCCCTGGGACAAGGCAACAAACAACAGAGGGAGAAAGTCAAAATGTCTCTCTGCTATCCAGATGTGAGGGAGGGCTTGCCCACATCTGGCAGGGAGCACTTCACAATGGGAACAGCTTTCCTCAGCCCTCGGCACACAGCTGGGGGCGGCTGTTGCACCCACAAACAGGATGGTCCAGTTCCTCTGGAGGCAGAAGATCTGCTTGCCCAGTTCAATGAGTCAGAGAACATTTACCAAGGCCTTTTTGTGTCAGGAAATGCGTTTTGATGAAAACAGGAAGAAGTTTAAAAAAGAAATAAAGAGTTAAAAGTGAGAGAAATGTGGATTGCAGAGGCATTTTCCCCACCCAAACAGTAAATCTTAGTCTGAGAGACACCATCCAGCCCCGCTGGGACAGTCCGTTTGGGATTCACCAGTGACCCACTGCCTGCTTTCACGCAAGCCAGCTTTGCTAACTGCCCATGGAGATACAGGTAAGACTTGGTCCATCTTTGAGACACTTTGCCCAGGGACTCGGAGAAAAGTCCCCTTGGACTTGTGCTGCTGGTTTTTATCAGTCCCAGGCTCCTTCCCATCATTGCTGGGGGTGGAGAGGTAGGGATGTCTGAGTCTTCCTGGTAAAACTCTTGTGAGGAGAGCAGGATGGACAGGACACCTCCAGATGTTGACCTGGGCCCACAACATCTGCCGGATGTCTGTCATCTCTCAGTGCCTGCATCCTCCAAAGGAGGCAGGGGGACCCGTCAACCTCCTTTTCCTTGGTGGGGAAACTGAGGCACGGAGACGTTCAGCTAAATTTACAAATATTTTAAGTGAAACAGGGATTAGGTGGATGAGGGGAGCAGAGGAATGGGCAAGGGGCCTGTGGACTAGGAGGTTTGGTGGGGCCAGAAGATACCAGCTACCAAAGAGCTGCCTTGGGAAGGTGAGCCTGCCCAGCCTCCTTTGCAGAGCCAAACCCTCTGTCTTGTCAGGGTCAGCGGAGATGTTTACTTTGTCAGCCCGTACAGCAGATCCCTCTCCACAGAGCTGGGCGTGAGGAATCAGCTCAGCTGCTTGAGATGAAGGCTGGGTACTTTACTGGGTAGCAGATACAGTGTCTCTTCAGCATCCCCTCCAAATACAGCTTTCCCAGTTTGCCTTGAATCTGGGAAAGATGTGTGCCGTGTGGCCATGCAGGGGAAGTGGATGAAGGCAACAAGCGCCTCTTCTTTGCCTGAACACCAGACATCGTGGCACTGAGAGGGGTGCAGAGCAGCCCCGTGGTGCCAGGGCTTTGCTCATGATGCTGATTCTGCCCTGAGGTCGTGGTGCCCTCTGAATTCCCCCAGAAAGGAGATTTATCCATTTTCTGCTATGATAGGGCTCCACACGGTTGATCTTGGGTTGGGGGTTTTGCTCTGAAGCAGCTTTGAGTCTCCACCCTTCCCCCCTTCCCGTCTCATGTGGTTCAGGCATAGCGTGAGCAAGAAGGGTCGACCTTCATTAGAACAAATATGAAAGGCAATCTGCCAGAAAGATAAACAGAAAAAGGGCTGGGTGAGAGGTGTGGAGAATCCCTAAAGCTGAGGGGCTTTGCATTAATTATCATATTAAATGTTTGAATGGCAAAAATACCCATCTCCATTTTCATGCACATTCACTTAAAAAAAAAAAACAAACCCCAAAACTGCTTAATTGCTTCACTTAATTCATTAAAGGATTATAGCAAAGACTGAAGGAAAAAAAGTGAAGCATGATGGGTGGTTCTGGCATCCTGCTCCAAACCATCCGCGAGTGTTTTGGAGGCAGCACAGGGCGCGAACACGACTTCGCCCGGCACCCAGCTCTGTGCCCAGCAGAGAGGGGCCAGCCCTGGTGCCCAGGAGCTTGGGCAACCTCAGCCACCGGGCCCGATGGCTACCAGGAGAGCAGTGCCGGGCACACTTCCTTGCTCAGCAGATGCAAATCCTCCCCGGTGCTTTCACAGCACCGAATCCTTTGCAGGAGGCTCTGCTGAGACCTCAAGACACTCTCCAACCTCTTTACATGGCTGCACATTAGACAGAGGCTTCTGACCCATTGGCAGGACCCGGTCCCATAAACCACAGTCTTTGGGGTTTTTTTTGTGTTGAAATGCTGCAGCAGGAGGAACGTTGGTTTTTTGCAAAATGCTCCCTGCATTCATTTGCATGAAGCTTTAAAAGTAAACCTGAGAGGTTGGTTTATCTCTCAGGACCATTTTTATTTGAGTTCCCAAAGTTTAGGGGTCAGGTTGATGTATGCCATGCTGATGTGGGTCTGCCTGCATCCCCTCTGGGCAGGGACGGTGCCGGCAGGGAAAGGGTTAGGGGAAATGATGCTGGTGCAGCTGGGAAGCTTGTTGCCTGATAAAGGGGAGGGGAGCTACAGGAGGTTAAGGGCAGGAGAGGAGATTGCTGATTTCTGAGAGTGGTTTGGTGTGGTCGAAGCCAGGTTGGAACGGTGGTGCTGGAGCAGAAGGAGGATAAGGGTAAGTCCACCTTGGAAGGACTAGCTGTCTGAGGAGTGAAGTGCTGCCATGAGCAGGGGGCGTGGGGGATCTCCTGGGGCAAAGGGGAATGGAGCTCTGTGGCTGAAGCACGTATATGAAACCAGCTTTAAACTACTACCTTGTCCTGGGGAAGGCTGGAGGCTCAACAGTCCTGAGGGAGTGTTTGGGGGTGAGGCATTTGGGATGCTCTTGTAGTGCCCCTGAAGTCAGATCACACCCCACTGAGCAGTTTGCTGAAAGGAGGTGGAGGCTGCCTTCTGTCCTGCTCCTTGCAGCCTGGCAAAGAGTTTGGTTGGGAAGTGAGCCTGTGTATGAGGAGGCCAGGACAGTGTGGAAGTCCTTGGTGAGGGCTTCCCGTGCTGCCAAGACTGCGTTCCCTTCCCAAATCGAACTCCTGCAGGGTCTGAGGTCACCATTTCAACATTTCCAGCATGCTCTGAGCCAAGGTGGGTTGGGGAGGGGGAGTGAGGTATGGCAACCTGTTCCCCCCAGCGATGACTGCATGCGCGTGGCTCCAGAGCAATAGCAGGGCTGTTTGGAAGCCAGGGTTTGGCCTGAAAGGGGAGCAGAGCATCTACTGCTCTGTTTTGCCCTCAGATCAATGTACAACACCTGGAACAGCTGGCTGGGCTCAGGCATGGCTAGGCACACCAGCAGAGCTCAGCCCCTCTGCAGAGCATTCCCACTTTGGCTGACTAGCCCGGCTTTTGTTCCCTTCTTCCCTTGGTTGTCCCTCTCCCATCTTACCACTGACCGCAGGTGCTGGCAGGTGCCTCGAAAAAAAGCCAGATTGGAACTACAGATTTGTGTGTGTGTGAGGGAACCAGCGAATCATCCTTGAAACAATGTCCCTTTTCAGAGCCTTGCCTCCTGGCAGGAATAATCAGCCCTCCCTGGATGGCTCAGCCTGGCAGCAGCTCTGCCTAATCCTGCCCAAGACAGGGCAAATCTGTGCACTGCTCAGCTGTGGGGTGACACGAGATGCTTCTGCAGCTCACTGGGGAGTTCCTGATGCTTGCTGTGGCTCTGAAGGGGGCTGGGAGGAAAGGGCAGGTGATGTGTTTGCACGGGCAAGCACATCTGTACAGGGAAGCACATCTGTACGGGCAGGCAGAAGCGCCTGGGAGGGGCGGGTTGTGCTCTGCTCTTGGGGCAGCCCTCTGGGGAATGCTGGGGGTTGAGCTGGGATGGGGATCGGGGTGCCATAAGGAATCAGCCTCAGTGGTTGCTCATTGCTGGGTGGGAAGCGGACTGATTGCTTGTTTGTGGGTCAGTCTTGGTACCCTGGAGCTGGAACCAAGGCCGAGACCCTGACCCTGGACATAGCTCTTGTCTGCAGAACAGCTTTCTCACCTGCAGGTGAAAAACAGGGGCTGTTCAAAGACTCTCAGGGTCTGAATAACCCTATTTCCTCCGAGCGGGGGAAAAGACAACATGATCATGCTCTCTGGAGCTGTTAGCAATAGTGCTGCTCAGATTACAGGTGTGTGCGTGCAGAGATTTAATTTCGGGAGTTGTCAGCAATGCGTGTTTGCTGGGGACTTATTTTTGCAAGTGAATCTCGTGCTGCTTTGGATGTAATATTCATTGTTTGAAATGCCCTCCTGGAGTTTTTTTCCTTACCAACCTTTATCTGTCTCCGCCATCATAAATATCGTCTCATTTTCTCTTTCAAATGGGTCCTGGAATGAATGCTGTGGGCTGTCTTGTACCCCAGACTGGGGAATTCAGATTTTATTTGCAACATGCCAGGGAATTTTATTTTCCAGTAACGACTTGTGCTGTAATTGTGAATCTCCTCTTGCAACAGATCTGCCTGCCCGCTTCCCTGGTGAACTCTCACTTTGGTAATGGAAGCTGGAGCAGTGCTGGTGTGTTTTGCAGTGGGTTTTCTATAGTCACTTTGAAATTCCTGGAGTTTTAGCAAAGCTCCTGCGGGAGGACAGGGACTTTTGCCATCTGGAGAGGGAGAGAATGAAAGGGCCATTGCAGCTGGACCTGCCCTGTAGGGAGGACGGAGGGAAGGAGAGTCCCCTCTTACCTCCTCCACCTTCTGCCTTCTCCCCGCAGCTCGTTTTCCACTTCCTTTGCCTCCTCTTGGCAAGCTCTGACACACAGCCTGGCCCTGGGTCACCCACTTCTATGTGGGTGTCAAAGCCAAGCTCACCTGTACAGTGCTGGCAGAGAGGGCAGCGCCCCACTGGTGCCTGCCCCACAGCTGCCTGCCTGTGTCCTATGATGGCCGCAATTAGGATGGGAGAGTTTCTTAGCCTGCTCCTGCCAGACCCCAGGGTGATGAAAGTTGGTTTTGAGAGGCAGCGAGATGGGGCTGGGGAGGGGATCGAAGCCATCCTGCCTGTCTACAGGAGCAGTTGGCGCTGCGGCGCGTGGCACCGTGCTCTCCGAGGCGACGCGCAGCCCTGCGCACCTCGCTCTCCCGGCCCTGCCCGCGGTTCCCGTGACCGCAGTGCTGGCTCCAGCCCTGCTGCTCCCCGCGGGGGGAAGGTTCTGGGCTGTGGGGGGGAGGGCCATCCCCTTGCCCCCAACCCCTTCTCCT
>NW_010252295.1:70293-70946 GCF_000690775.1 Eurypyga helias
CTGTGGCCCCTGGGGTCGGGGGGCTCTTTGGCCCTTCCCGGGGGGATGCACAGCGCCCTGGTACGCTGATTCCGGGGCAGAGCTGCAGAAATTGCATTACCATTAAAATGCAGCTTGCGCTGCCTGGCAAGCGTGGAGCAGCCTCTGTTCCCACGGACTCATTTACCTGCTTGGAAGTGGAAAGTGCTCAGTACCTGGCGGGCTCTGCTCAGCTAATTAATTTATTTAATAACGATGCTTAGCTGCTCTCCAGGCCTAGCTGCTTTGCATCCCAAAGGGTGGTGATCTATTTTTTTTTTTTTTTTCTAGAAATTCCTGGTGGGGGTGTGCCTGGTTTTTTTATAGATTTTTTTTTTTTTTGGTTTTGTTCTCCATTTTGTACATCACCTTGCACAACAGGGCTCTGGCTCCGTACCCCAGCTCTGACATGCTGTTGTCATACACATGGACACTCCTGCTCAACTGCTCCATGAATGCTGTGGACTCTGCCTTCTGGGAAAATAAATCCTAGGGCCCCATGAACCAGAGGAGCTGCAGCCTGAGCTAATGATCCAGCCTAATTAACCTAAAATTTTCTGAGGACTGCAGTCACTAGAGGGAGACAGGGAAGCCTCAGCTGCTAGCCTGGGTGTGAATGATTCCTGGGCACCCTC
>NW_010252295.1:70969-101146 GCF_000690775.1 Eurypyga helias
CCAGCTGCCTTGGAGGGGTGTGGGAGGACAGACACCCTGACAGCTTTCCATTGTGGCTGTTGTCATCTCAGTGTTGATACTCTCAGCTGACACCTTCCACTCCCTGCAGCTGACTGGAAGTAGGGACCATGGACTAGGGACATGCTTTTCCTAGCAGGGATTAGGAAAGCCTTGTTACCTTACTGGGAACCTCTGCCCATTTTTCTTGCTACCCCTGGCAAAGCTGTTGGGACAGTTGACTTCAGGGAGCTTGTGTCTTGTTGCAACACAAAATGGAAATGCTGATCAAGGCTGCCTTGCCTTCAGGGACAAGCAAGAAAACATGGGTGTGGGAAAAAGTCTGTTATCCTGTAGGGCAGGTGTAGGGCATGCAACTGGAATTACCCACAGCAATGCCCATGGAGGCAGCCGGGTGCTGGGGACACTTGCTTCTTGCTGGGGCACAGGTGCAGGTCTTGCCCTTGCTGCCCCAGGGTCCAGGAGGGGAGGAAGAACGTGCCCTGGGTTGGTGTGCCCAGAGCCTGGCCGATGCCGCTGTCTGGCATGGTGCATCTCTTCCAGAGCCTGGTGGAGTTCAGCAAGATGCACCCTGGCATCACCCGGCCCAAACCGCAGGTGACCGTCCTCTTCACATGGGGACTTCTGTGGGTAGAACCTGCTCCCAGCACTCTGGCTGGATGAGGATCTTTTCCACCCAGCTGGTGCTGGGATGCAGCAGCCTCGTCAGCCTAACGAGGTGCCGGTGGCTTGCTCACCTGATGCCGTTCCCCACACTGTCTCACCCCTCTGCACAGGTTTGCTCTCCTCTTCGCCCTGAGACAGACCTGGGTGTTTCCGTGACTTGCACCCCCGGTTTGTGCCCCAGCAGGTTGCTCTCCTCCTCACGTTCCCGATTCCTACCCCAAATTGCATTTTTCTCTGCTGGTGAGTCACACGTCGCACTGTTGCAACACTCACCTTGCCACGACCTCCGTGGGAGCTGTGTCCCTGCATGCAGGAGCTCATGCGGGGCGCAGTGATTCAGCTCGGATCAGAGGACTTGAGCCTCTTTCCTGTGCCCAGCTGTGTGTATCCAAGAAAGCATTTCTGCCTGGTGGGGAGTGAATCACCCAGGAGTGGCTTACCCAGCCCTGCCTGCTGCGAGCAGGAAGGGAGAGGCGAGGAAAGGAGAAGGGGAACGTGGCTGGGAATTCACAGGCAGGGAAACCTTCCTCCTGTGCTTGGGACCAGGGGTGCTTTGCAATGCAACGTTTGGATTTTGGGTTGCAGAGGAAGAATAGTCCAGTGGAGGTGTAGTACCTGGTTGCTCTGGCCTGGGCTTGCGGGACACCCCGGTGCCTGTCCTGGAGCAGAGCGCAGCCGGCGCCTGCCCCGCTCTGGCTGCATGGGCTGCAGCTTGTCTCGGTGGCTTGTTCTCTCCTGATGCTTCAGGCAAGCTGGGACATGGCCACCGTGGAGAGGACATCCGCTTTGTCATGCGTTGAGCTGATCTCTCTGCCGGTTCCCACAGCGGCTCTCGGGAGCTAGAGGCTGGGGATTTTCCAAGCAGGGGAGCTGGTACGGGGCCACCCTGCCTGCTCGGCTGTCCTCTCCAACGGTGTGCCACAGTGGGTGGCATTTTGAGCCGAGGGAGCACGCTTTCATGGGGTTCTTCCTGCTGTGTTATTTCATTTGCTGTGGTTTGCACGTGCTGTACAGTGGCCCAGAACATTTAAGGGCATCTAATTAAAGAACTACTGGAATAACTATAAGTTGTGGCAATTACATCAGTTTTAAAAGAAAGCTATTTGGTGAGTCTTCCTCTTTGACCTGCCATTCTGGAGCACACTGTAGCATGGCCAGCATTACTCACTTGAAGCAAAATAATTTTTGCACTACCAGGTCCTGGCAGAAGGGAGTTGAGGGTAATGCTGCTTTGGGCTCCTCAGCAAGCTGGGGTGATGGATGAGTGCAATGAGCACCTGTTTAGATGGGATCTGCAAAAATATGTCCCCATCAGGTCAGAGCAGCCTTATGGCCAGTCGCTGAACAGCCCTCCTGCCCTGGGAAGCCATGGGTGCAGCCTGGGAGCACTTGGAGAAAGGGCAGGACCGGTGCATGGACCTGGGTGTGAGGGACCGCAGTCAGCTTGCCTGTGGGCTGCCCCGTGCAGGGCTGTGCGCTGAGGTGCCTCCTGGGCTCTGTGCTCAGCCGTGGGTCTGACTGAAGCTTTCCAATGGGAATATCAGCCAGAATTGCTGGGCCTCGCTGCTGGTGCTGTTCAGTCTGCCCAAGGAGTGAGCAGCAAAGCTGTGTGTCTGATCTGGAAACAGGTCCTTAAAGACCACGTAGATGTGCTCGCCTGTATGTCCCCTCCCTGTGTCACATCACACTTGGCTTGTTGCCTTCATTTTCAGGATGCATCATGGCCTACCCAACTGGCCAAGCATCCCTTATTTGATACCAAGTACGGGCTGTTGTCTCCTGGGCTTGGAAAGTGGGTTCCCAGCTTCTCCCCACTGGTACCACCATCCTTCAGGCACCTTCTTCATGCTGTTACGGCTGCTAGATGCCTGCACGTCCGTGCAGCTGGTGCTGAGGCATCGCAGGATGAGGGCTGTGAGGTGCTATGGTAATTCACAGGATCAGTGACTGCAGGGGATGGGTCTCGGATACGCATCTCTGGGGCAAGGCGAGAGACCTGCAGCCTGTATTTCTGGCACAGGGGTTAAGTGTCCCGGAAAAATCACAGTCCCTAAAAGTTAAATGATAAATTTGATGCTGGTAGGTGTGGGTAGGGAATTTCCTGCAAACTGCTGACTATAAACATGGCCGTTAACATTATTCTGAGAGGATCTTGTGCATGATTTATTAGACCCGTGTGGGACAGACCTGTAGGAGATACATGGAATAAATCGATTGATCCTGAGATGCCCTTGAACTGATCCAACTCCTGCTACTGCAGCGAGGGTGTTGGGAGCACAGCAGCCTGCTGGTAGGCTTTCCATGGGCATGCTGCAGTGCTGGCCAGGATGGGGTCTGCTGATGGGACCTGGGATTAAGAGAGGACATGAGGAGCTTGGCCCTTCCTGGGACCCAAAACGGCGGGGATACAGCAGTGTGTATCTTTGCCCTGCGCCGCTGACGGGGGGCGGGAGGGAGACATGTTGCTACAGTTCTGTCATTACCACATCCAAAGTTATCGTTTGTATAAACAAGGCAAGCGAGCAAACCTCAGGACAAACCGGGACTCGTCTGGGGGAAGCGGGAAAAGGCAGGAGCCACCAGGTGAGGGGGAGCGGAGTTGTAAGGGGGTGTCAGGCGGGGTGGGCTCCTGTCGCTGGCACTGCAGTTTAACCCGTCTCTCCTGACCTGCTCTGAGGCTGCTGGAACTCCTGCAATGTTGCATGATGTGTCCGAATTTCCCCTGGTGCAGTTTGAAGGGGAAAATGTGGATGTAAAGGAGCCGGGGGTACCTGGGAGCAGCTCTGCTGTGCTGATGTAGGAACTTCTCCTTAGCTCCAGGCAGTTATCCAGCAGCAATTATCTTCTGTGGGTGCCACCCAGAGCGAAGCTCTCACTGGGTTTTATTTCCCGGACATCTAACGACTTGCCTGCGGAGAGCTCTGCTGTGAAGCCGCATCGCCCTGCTCTGCATTGGTACGAGGGTTTGTGCCTGGCGGACTTGCGCTCGGACGGGTACCAGCAAAGGGGCTCTGCAGAGGGCACTGAAGCAGCAAAGGGGCCGTCTGCCTGGGATCCAGACCGCTGGAGTCATTCTGCCTTCCAAGGGGCTTTCCCTGGTACCTGGAGAGCATCTCCTTTCAGTTGCATTTCCTTGCTGTTAGTTTCTTTTAATGGGAAATGAGTAATTCTGGGGATGTGCTGACATGGAAAGGAGGACAATATCTTGAGTTTGCTCTCATGATAAATCAGGTACCCTGCTACCCATGTGCATCCTCAGAGCATGAGGGTATTCCTCAACACCAGTGTCTGAACTTGCCTCTGGTAAGGAGGTAAATGACATCTTTATTGGACGTGTATCTATCGGTGCGGCATGCAAACAGCTTGAACATCCGGAGTATCAAATCAGTGGGGTGAAGTCCTTGAAATGAGGAATTCCAGGCACCAAGAGAGCAGGAATTGAGAAATAACCAGTTCCTTGACTGACCATGGGAAACCCAGCCTCCTGGTTAGCTTCAGCAGAAACTGTGCAGCCATGTAGGCAGATGGATTGTTGAGATCTTCTAATACATATTGGCCAATACTGACATAGGATGACTGTGAGTAGCCTAAGCGCGATTGTTGGGCAATAGTTTGCTGTTATACAAATCACACAGATGTTGCACAACCAGGGAGGGGTAATTCTTCAGGTGTCCCAGTGCCTCGGCTGTGGCTCTGTTGGGCTGAGAGTCCGGCTTGAGCAATGCTGTGGGAGCACAACGCAGGACACGCAGTGCTCCTTAATGCTGTGTCCTGTTCTGGGCATGGGGGACAGATCCTGCACCCTGCCTCCTGCACTGTTGTCACAGGCAGAAGGGAAGGCTGTGCCTGGCTGTGTGACACACTGCTGGCAGAGGTACTGGTCCTCTCTCCATCAGCCACCCCTTGTCCCTTCACTTGGCATCAGCTGGAGCTGTGCAAGGGCACAGGAGCTGTGGCTGTCCTGTCAGCAGACACAGCACTGCTCTCAGATAAGCTTGGGGCCAAGTTTTTCATCCCGTTTTAAGTCTGGAGAACCTCATGCTTACAGCCCCAGGGTGCAAGGAGCCCAGACTGGCTGCAGCTGGGAACACACCCCATTGTGTCGATGCACTTTGGCTCTGCTGCTCGCTGCTGCTGGGTAGTCTGGCAGCGTGAAGTGTTCAGATGTGCATCAACACTGGCTGATCCTTAAACAGGCCTAGATTGCTATTATTGTCCTCTTAATACTCCCTAAGCTGGTTATAGAGGAAATTCTGCTTTAGATGCTACCGTGCACTCCCTGCCAGTCCTTAGCACAGCTCATCGTAATACCAGTTTCAGCAACATGCAGGATTCCCAAGTGAATGGAAAATTATGGGGCATAGTTTTGTTAGGCACTCGGAAAGGATTTCCCTCTCCAAAAGCAGAGGTCTGTGTTAACAGGAGAAATTATGAAGGGATCAGGAGTGAACGGACCTCTGTGGCAGAAAGGGCAGCAGAGCGGTATGTGACACTGGAGTCTGTGCAAGCTCCCTGGGCTGGGGTGCAGGCAAGCACAGGGGTCCTCAGAGCTGGAAGAGGGGGAGCAGAGCAACATGGCTTCGTCAAGTTTTCTCTGTGTCCTTGGCAGCGTGTCCCAGGGCAGATCTGCCTTTGTAGCTGCTGGGACCTGTGAGGCATCCCTGACTGTGCCAAACCCTGGGGTGAGGGGGAGAGCGAACAGCCCACCACTCATTTTTACCACTTCCCCAAGGGGCCTGGTTCAGGGTTGCTTTAAACCACGAAGTCCCAGGGGCTTACTCCCCTCTGGGTGTGCAGATGCAGTTTTAGGGGTAAACCGTGTGCTTGCTGGCTGTGCTGGGCATGTGCTGCAGATCTGGTGGTGAATCCTGGGAAACAGGATATCCATGAGGACAGGTGCCTTGGGCCAAAGCTGGTGTAAAGCGAGGGACAGGCCGTAGTTCCCAAAAACACATGCATTGAGCCAAATGTTGCAGTGCTAGTAGGGAGCAAGGCAGACTAGGAGGATTTCTGCAGCAGCCAGCCCACCAGGCTCAGCTCAGAATGTGCTCCGGCATATCCAGCACAGCGTGTGTGCATGGCCATCAGCCCCCCAGCACACAGGGGATCATCTGCTTCTCGGCTACAGGATTTGAAATTCTTCTGCTCTTTGTTTGCTGGCAGAACAGGAGAATACATGAATCCTCATGAGCTCTGATATCTGTGATTTATCTCCTTCCTCTAAATGCCTGAGATCATTAAGGACGGGGAAAAGAAAGCCTCTTATCTGACTGCCAGCAGCACTGAAAGGGCCTTCTATGTTACCTTGTGGTTTATAATTTCCAAAGTATTTCTGCCCAAATTTACCAGAGGACAGGAAGGTTGTAGGGAACACAGAAACAACAGCATGGACACAGCTTGCTCCTGAGTAATCGGGAACGGAGCAGCTTTCGCAAGGCAATTGGAGCATGGGTTTTCAGCAGGCATCGAGCACCAGATGGACAAATGCCCTGTAAACTCTGATCATGGATGTACCTGGCCAGAGTTTTTTCTGCTGTGGATTTAGGCATGTGAGCACTGTGTAAAGGCAAAGTGGCAGCGGGCGGCTACACCGAAGAGCTGACCTTTCTGAGTGTGCAAGGAAGCTTTTAATCTTAGGGAGATGTGGACCTGTGTGAGGCTCAGGAGACTGTAAACTGAAGGTGGGGGAAAATTCTGTTCTCTACCAGAGCCTTTGATGAGAGCCATTCTGAAGGCAGAGTTAATTCCAAGGGAAAGAACATGGGTGTTGGGTGGTTTCAGGATCAAGGGATTGCCTTCAAAGCTGGTTGGGCATCTTGTGTTAACCTAGGGTAGGTGGTGTAAATAAAACAAGTGACCTGAAAAATACACCAGGACTTCACGTCACCGCTTTCTCTTCCAGACAGCCGGCATGCTTGGGGTTGGGGAACAGTCCTGGTGCAAGCACATGGCACCAACGATAGAGATGGCAATGGCGAAGTGGTGCGTGTACAGAATGAGTGTGTCTAGGTACACAGAATGAGTACACGAGCACACACGTGTCAAAACATCTCTGTAAGGTGCTAACGCAAAAGTTTATGCAGAACGTATTTATGTGGAAATACATGTGGAGTTAGTAAACAGCAGTTTGCGCTCTTCTGTGCTCGTACATGGAGATGCTTTTCATGGCATGGTACGAACATGACTAAGGGGGAGGACTCCTGCTAATCGAGATCAGAAAAGATATGGAAACACATAAAAGAGGGAGATTACACATTCTTGTAAAGCCTTCAAAGATGAATTCATGCACTGGTATACAAATATGTGGGGTGGGTGTAAGAGATGTACCCAAACACATCAACAGGGAATTATACCCATGGAGAGATGAGCAGTAGTCCTCCTCTCCTTTTGGATATGCATTTAATACCTTTGTGATGATAATTAAAGCCCCATTTGGGTGTTACATCTTGCGATTTACTGTGGTCTTATAAATCTTTCAGCAATTTGAAATCTGCAGTGAACAAAGGTATTGCAAAGGTTTGGAACAGAAACAAAGAACAGGAGCTGCACTGCATTCGGCAGAGGGTACCTCGGTCTCTCCGTAAAGAGTGGCTGATAGGCAGGGAGAGTAGGAGGTCCCACAGGGTTTTGCAGCCCAGGAGATAAAAAGCCATTGCCTGTGGACCCCAATTCCTCCCACCAAAGGGAGGCACCCACCTCCAGTACCTTGCCCCTCCGGCTGGCTCTTACAGTCATGGCAGCAGACCTTGGGCAGGCTGAGCTCTGTGAAGGCTAGACCTTTTCCAGTGACCCCATGCCTTCCTGGAGAACCTGAAGATGGGAGGGATGAACGTGGGCCTGGAAAGTCACTTGTGAGGTAGGCAGAGTTGTTGGAAGTTGTGGGTGGAGGTGGGCAGAGAGTGCGGCTGGGAGCAGGCAGAAGTGGGGATGGAGGTGGCTTTTGTGGTGAAACTGGAAAGGGAAATGGAGCTGGTGAGGGATATGGCTGTGAGTGACAGAGAAATGGAGCAAAAATAATTAGATGAGACATGTGAAATAAGTGTCTGTGGCAAGAGGCACTGGGACAGAGAAGAAAGTGAGTGTGGGACAGTCTGGAAGGAAGAGCTAGAGGTCTGGAGGAGTGGATGGACACACAGAGAGGAAGGGGAAAAAGAGATCACAAGGATTCAGAGAACCAAGAAAAGATCTTTCTAGGAGGATGAACAAGTGGCAGGTGGGACAGGAAGACCCCACTCCACCAGAGCATCCCTGCTGCAGGGTGCACCTGGGTGCTGACTGGGAGGGACCCTGGGGAGCGATCTCTTCCTGACCTGCTGGCAGCGAGCATTGCAATGGGTGTCTGTGAACGTGCACAAACCACATCTCTTCCCTACCCTCTCCGTGACCATGGCAGGGTGCTCTCTCTCACTGCTTCCAGGTCAACAGGCTGTGTCAGCAAGCAAAAGGTTGCGGGCTCAGTCTAAAGTAGAGCTGTGGCTGCAGTGTGATGGAGGCTGAGTGGCCGTTGTAAGACCTGGATGGGTCCTAAGTTTCATCAACAAGAGTTAAAGCTGCTCTTTGGAAAACAGCTGGGAGGCAAACAGGCATGGCCTTGGGAGCAGGATGGGACTAGGTGAGAAATTAAACCAGTGCAAGGGAAGATCAGTGGTTGCATTGCTGCCCTCCTTCTGAAGGGATGGGAAGGGATATCCTGGGGACCGTTGACTTCACAAGAGACATGGTACCTCAGCATGAGCAGGAAACATGAAAGTCTTACTGATAATCCCTCAGCTATAAAACGAAGGGGTTACTGGGACAATACCTGGGGAGCAGGACAGCACCTGGCTCTGTGGGTGATGGCCAGGCTGCCCTGCCACCACTGGGGCAGGGAAATGGGGAAGGAACAACATGATGATGGGGCTGTTGCAGAGGTATATCATCTGCCTCTAGCCCAGCTGTATCTACCATATCACACGTGCCAATCCAGTCCTTGTCAGTCAGACCGTTTGCTTGTGTCACCCTCTTTGAGGTTTGTTTTGCTGCTCCAACGCTGAACTGGTTTTCTTCTACTCTTTGTCCAGCTTGCCTGATGTCCAGTTGACGTTTGGTGGTACAGTGGCTTTGGCACAGTGGTGACAGCAGTCCTGACTGCTCCTGCCAAGAAATCAAAGCTGAAGAATGTGGAGCTGTTGGTAGGGCTGAGGGGCACCACAGACCATCTGCAGAGAGCATGGGGTTGTCTGAGCATTTGACAGCGAACACTGTGATTTGCCCAGCGGAGATGGTGATTTCTGGCTTCCTTTCTGGGATGAGATCATTGATTGGATTCCCACCAAGAAATCAGCACTCCCTCCCGCAAACGGTTCAACCCTGCTGAGGGCATCTGTGCTGGTTATCGCTGTAGATGAGTCTCCAAGAGCACCAAGGGGCTGATTCTTCAGGGAATCGAAGTCTGGCCACTTGTGGGTGGATAAGAAAGTAAATAAAAGGATTAGGAACTTGGTCAATGGATGCCTTCTTGTGCTGGAATGCCTCTTGCCTTCACCAGGGTCAGGAGAAATGGGAAGCACTGCAAATGAGCAACATGAGCAAAGCTGGAAATGAGTAAAAACCAGTGGTTGGTTTTGGTTTTTTTTTTCCAGATGTTCATCTGTGTGATCATTATTTCACCATTTCTGAAGCAGCACATGGCTTAATTCTGGCTTCTGCAAGGAAGAAAATATTTTGTTTTCAGGCTACTTCTGATCCCCTAAATCTACAAGAAATCCACCCATCTCTTCTGAGCCAACTCAGGATCAAACTAAAAGCCCTGAGACAAGAGCTCTGACCCCACAGCTAATCCCATTCCTGGGGTGCTTAGTCAGCTTGGGTGGGAAGCTGAGACCCTTTGGTTTGTGCTCATGCTTTTCACCCCTGCTCCTCCGCAGGTCTCTAGGGAGAGGGCACAGGCAGGCTCCTGCTAGGAGAAAGCCCCAGGAGAGCAGTGCCTGCTCCTCCCCAGTGCCTGTGGCCCCAAGAGACGGATGGGGCCAGGAGAACGAAGGCTGCTGTTAGCCTGTGGGCGAGCAATGGGCTTGCCAAGGAGGTGGGAAGCAGCGCCTCCTGTTTAGCTCTGGGGGGGAAGGTTGACTTCACTCCAGAGAGATGGGGTAGGGCTCGGGTGGCTACTGGCTGTGGCATGTCTTTGGTGTTTTAGATCTGGAGATACGGGGGAGGTTGCTCTGGCTCCCGGAAACCCCAGCAGAATGAGGCTGAAAATCCCTTCCAGCGTTTCCTGGGAAGTCTTGTGGGCTCTGGAGAAGACAGGCTGGGAAATGGGCAGGAGCGATGGATGACCAACCCCACAGAGCCTGGGGCACTCGGAGCAGCAATCCCTGTGCAGAGAGCAGCTGGGGGGCAGCTGGATCCCTGAGCCCTGTGCAGCCAGCTCAGCGGGGTGGAAGGGAGACAGGGAGAGGGTGTGCAGGAACGGGCATGGGTGTTGGTTGCCAGCAGGTTTGAATAGACAGCTCCCATAGAGAAGCACCCATGGGGTTGTAGCTCTGGCTAACAAGCCCAGCTCCTGCTCTCTGAGGGGCTGCTGGGGAGGTGCCTGGGGGCTGCCCTGGGGCTGGCGTGGAGACTGGAAGAGTCACAGTTGCTGGGACTCGGCTTTATTCCCGCATAACTGTAACTAGGATGGAAGGGGTCGGCTTTATTCCTGCGTAACTGTAACTGGGATGGAAGGGGTTGTGCAGGCATGAGCTGAGCCCAGGGAGAAGCAAGAGCGGGAGCAGAACAAGGGACAAGTTGAGGAAACTTGTTAGAAGCAGCCGCGTGTGTGTGTGCATTAACACGGCTCTGCCACGCAGCCTCTGCCCTCCCTGCATGGAAGGGGAAGACTTTTGCTCTCCCACCCGGGAAGTGGAGACCTTTACAACGAAGCAGCTTTAGGGATGCCAAGGCAGGTTCATCCACTCTTTTTTTGCAGATCCTTTGGCACCCTTGTAGAAGGAACGTTTTGCAGCAGGGGTCTTGCCTCATCCCCACCTCATTCCCTCTGCCCCTGTGCCTGCCAGGCAGAGCCAATCCCTCTGTGGTTGCTCCTTAGGTCTGCTCATAACCCTCTCCAGACAGGCCCGGATTGGGAAGCCAGGCCTCTCCCAGCTTTGGCAGCCCAAGGCTGGCCTTTCCCCAGCAATTCAACCATTCCTTCTCTCCCAAACGGAACGTGCCCCAACACCTTTGCCTTGAACCGAATTGCGTTCGAGAGCCTGGGTTTGCCCACACATGTTAAAGGTACGACTGGAGGCGAAAAGCAGGGGAAGCCAGCCACAGCTCCGGAGTGGAGGAAGAGGGGAGCCATCAGCAGAGACAGGGCTTGGCACTTGCACCCAGCGATGACTGTGGAAGCAGGGCTGGCTGCTGGCAGAGCTGAGGCAGCAATGCAAACCCCAGCTCCCCATCACAGCTCCTTTCCAGAAGTGTTTCTCCTCATCTAACAGTTGGCTTTTCAGCCTGGATTGCGCATCCTTGGGGAACTGAGCCATACAGAGGAGGAGGGCTCGATCTGCCAGGGGTTCATTGCCACGGCACTGCAGCTACGTGGTGGTTAGGGGGTCTGGAGGCAAAGGTGGCAGGAGCGGGAGAAGGGATGGGCACAGTGGCGTGGGAGTGCTGGGCTGAGCCCCAGCAGTGCTGGGGGCTGCGGAGGCTGCTTGGCACTCAGGGCATGCTCCTCCCCAGAGGCCTTGCCCATGTGGGCAGCAGCAGGGGCAGGGGTTTGCAGGTGTGAGCTGCACAGAGCACTCTCACCCTTGCCAGATTTTAGGTAGAGGCAGCCAAGGAGAGAGGAGTACGGTCTTCTCCCCTTCTGTTTTGCTCTTTGCATATGGAAGGAGAATATATCCTTCATGCTCCTTCCAGTCTGTCCAGCATGCCAGGGTCTCCAGGGAAAGTGATCTTCCATGGCCGGGGTCTGAAGTTTGCCAGCACTGGCTTGAGAACATCTGTATACGCAGGCCCTGAGTTATTGTTAGTGTGCAAGGGATGTGGGCATCTGCCTCTGCGGAGGAGTAAACCAGAGCCCTCCAGATTTCCCCTCTGATTATTACAGCATGTTTCTTCCTGCCACAGGTAGTTCATCAGATGCCAGCTGCCAGGCTAGGAAGGATGCAAACAAGACACGTTAAGTAAAATACCCCAGCATCCAACCTGGATGAGCAAGCTGTAAAGGAAAAGGAAATTATTCCTGTGGAGCAGGATAAAGGCTCACCAGACTGCATGTGGGCAGTGCTCAGAATAGGGAAGGGCTCTTTGAAGGGCATGAAAATCTGCACCGGAGCTAAAACCTGGAGCTGGTCCCAAGTGGTGGGGGAATCATCTCATGGTAGATAAAGTAAGGATTTCATTAGGGACACCATGACCAAGAGGAATCCTGCAGGATGCATCCTGCTGCTCAAGCCCAAGCAGACGGCATGATTGCAGAAGTGATTTGTGCAGAAGAGCGGCAGAACTGGGTCAGACCAGAGGTCTGCCTTGACTTATCTCTGCACCCAACAGCAGATGCTTCAGGAAGAGGGATCGTAGCAAACAGGGTGATATTTGCCCCAGATATTCAGCCAGCTTCCAGCCAGTGTGCAGCTCGGGCACTCCTCAGTCCGAGCAGCCCTTCTGCGGACTCAAGTGTTGCAGAGAAATAGCTTTTGGTTTCCAGGAGACCCGTCATTTCATGAGAGGAAAACGCACCACGGGGCTGGTCAGCACTGGATGCTCATTCTAGGAGTCTCGTGTTGTTTCACACTTCTCCTGGCTGTGGAATGTCCTACGAGTGACTGGTACAGCCCCAGCCAGCAAGAACTGTCCCGCGGGTCCGGCTGTGGTGCCGTGGCTGCCCTGGGCAGGCTGCAGACGGCTGCCATCCTGCTGCGGTCAGACTCGGCTTTGCACATGGGGAATTTCAGCCCTGTAGCTGACGGCAGCAAAGTCTCCAAAACACAGGCAGTAAAGGTGATCAGTGAGATGTTTGGACAAGGAATAATGAGACTTGGGTAGTCTCTTGCGCCCAAGTGAAGCAGTGATCAAAAAGAATATGAAATTAAGAAAAATGTAGGGAATGCACATAAAAATGTGTCCTGGGGCAAGTTGTTTCCCAAGAATCACAGACTTAGGGTGCTCCTAAGAATCACAGAAACACCACTAAGGCTGACAAAAAAGTGGGCTTAACTGGGAAATGGCCATGGTTTATGTGGTAGGCCATGAAACAGAAAATAAGGTAACTTCTCCATGGCCAACGCAGGAATTGGGGAGTCCCTGACACAAATAATTACCTGCTGTGCAATTACCTTGAGCAGAGCATCTGGGAGGCAGACGTAGCCCAGCTCCTGTTGTCTTCAGCACCACTGTGCAGCCAATGTTTGTCCGTATGTGCGTGTCCTCGCTCTGTATTAACGCTCCCTGGAGGAACACGATGTCTTTGCGGTTTTATGCATCAAGTCAAGTTAAAACTAGCCAGTAGGTTCGAAAATTAGGGGGAATGGTACGGAGCCTGCCAGACTGCTCAGCAAAACGCAAAGCCTGGGCTCATATAAGCCACGTGTCCTTTAGACTGACATGTGCTATGGCTCTGGAAAGGCTGGATGGGGGCTTGGGAACCTTGAGGTGTGACGAGACGGCCAAGTGTGGCAGGGACGTAGCACCGACAGCGTCAACGGCTGCATTTTGCATCCGCGTCTCGCCGCTGCTGAGGTGCGGAGCCGCGGGAAATGAGCCCGAGAGATACGCCGGGCCCATCCCTTGCCCTGCCGCTGTTCTCGGGGCTGGAGCCGGCCTGAGGCTGGCTCGGGGCTGGAGCTGGCCTGGGGCTGGAGGAGAGCCGGGGGGGTGTCTTGCCTCCCTCCTGCTCTCCCCAAGGCTGGCTGCCGGGAGATGCATCCCCTGAAATGTTTTCCCTGGCGTTGTTTCTTCATGGGAGGCAGGGTTTGGTTTTATCCGGCTTGGAAATAAATAGGTTGGTTTAAGCCAAAAGAAGGCTCCGCGGTGAATAGGGGCAGTTTGGGAGATGCTTAAGCTGGAGAGGGGCAGAGGGATGGAGGTGGTCGTGGCGCTATCCCCACCGAGCACCTTGCGAGCCATCCTGTGCCAGACCCACTGCGTCACGATGAGATTCCCCCCATCTGCAGTGAGCCCCGGGGGGCATGACCTGCGTTTTGGATATTTAAGCCGCAAACCTTAATGCAGCATTTATGCCACGGTAAGCTTCTTTCATAAAAGTGAGGGTCAGGAAAACAGACAGAAAGGCACTGATCTCTGCCTTTCCCATCTTTTCCCTGCTGAGCACAGGCAGGACAACGCTCAGGGAGCCGCTCAGTGGTGCTGCCCTGAATAACCACAGCAAGATTAACCCCTCTGCCTGCTGATGCACTGCAGTGCTTGGGTCAGGCTGGTTTTGGATCCAGAGCTCTCTGTTATTTTTTTATTTCTTTTTTTTCCCCCCAATTTGCAAACTGTGTCCTCAGTCAGCATTAACCACAGGGAGAATTTCCACTTGGAAAGTACAGGCGAGTTTCTTTACTGCCGTGCAGGCAGTGGAAGGGTCGATTTTGGCTGTAACAGGGAAAGGGCTGTTCTCTTCCACCCTTGCTGACCGTCTAGGTCTGAATGTTTAAAAAGGCCAGCTTATTCCTCAAGTCCTGATGTAACCCCATGGATGGCATTTGCCCCAAGGCAGTGAAATTCCAGCAACTTGATACTTCAGGCTGTGACCTTTGAAGGGTTAAGGGAAGCCCAGCTGCAACCTCCTGAGCTGGCTTTGATGCTCAGAGCCAGGACAGCTGCACTTGTACGTGTTGGGTCCATTGGGCTCTGCCAGGCTGTAGGAACATATCCCCTGGGATGGGACATGGCCTTAGGAATGGATCCCTTCCCATTCCTGAGCCGTGATAACCGGCTCTTTTGGTGGAGCCTCGTGACTTCCCTGAGCTTGCTGGGATTTGGAGTGGATCCCTGCACGAGAGGAGAAGGCAGAGTGGAGGAAGGCTGGAAAGCCTTTCCCTTCCATGGGAATGAAGCCACCTCTGTCTGTCCAGCGGTGCTGGCAGGGAGGGCTGGAGCTGGAAGGAATACGGCTGCGTCTTGGCGGAGGAGCACAAGTGGGGGTTTCTGGCTGAGAGGGAGCAACTGGAAAGTAGGTCTGCACAGGGCAGCTGATCTCCCCTGGTCCCTGCCTGCCTTCCTGTTCTCCCTGCCCAAACCCTCTCCATCTTTGAGGTGGTTCGGCAGCCAATGGCTGGCCAGCTGGATCTTGCCAAATCGTGGTGGCAGCCCCTGAGATGTGGAGGCATTCTCTGTGCCTCCATCGAGAAAACCCCCTCTGGCTAACAGCTGGGAAGCATCTTGGCTCTGGGAAGCATTGTAGCTGGGTGGAATGAGCCCTGGAGTTCAAGGCTGGGGTGGAAAACCTTCACGGGGTCCTCCAGGGCACCAGCTCTGCCCTGGGTTCAAACAGCTTGGCAAAGGGACCGTCCAGATGGGACCTGCCCAGGGCTCTGTGGCTGGGAGCGACCCTGTGCAGGAGCTGCCCCTGCAGCTCGCCTGGAGCCCAGCACATCCAGCCAGGGGCTGTTAACAGGGGCACCTGCAGCCCAACCAGAGCTCTTGCAACATGGATGGTTTTAGCCTGTGCAAACAGCAGTGGTTTGGTTGGTTTTGGTTTGGTTTTTTTTTTTTCCCCTGTTATTTTCCTTCTTCTCCTTTCTCTTTTCCAGAGATTTTATTGCTCATGAAAGCAAGGGCCATGTCCGACCCTGTCTGCTTCCATCTCTTCTGCTCCATCTGCCCATGTGTTACCCACCCAATGTCCCCAACAAGCCCCAGTAGCATGAGGGGACAGGCTGTGACTGGCAGAAGCACCTCAGCTTCCCTTGGGCCAGACCTTTCCCTGGGTCTGGGGTGCCTGTGTGACACCCTGAATGCATCCCTGGGGTTGGTGATGCATGTGACCCCACCTCATCGAGATGGGATGAAACAGAGGAACATTGCAAGCTCTTTTATTGTCAGTGTTTCAAATCAGTATTTTTTTATTACAGAGACTCAGGTTGCTCACACTGTGGCAGGAATTTAATAATATAAGGCACAGGGAACATTCAGACGTAAAAAAAAAGGAGTTCTCAGCCTGTGAGACTTAACCATCCCTTTCCTCTTGTTAGGACCCTCTCTATAAAGCAAAATCCAAATACCTTCTCCCTTCCCTCCCGCACATCCCTTAAACCCCAAAATCCACGACAAGAAAAAATTATTACAGCCTTTCCCTCGAGCGTGTGGCAAGCACACCTCTTTCTGAGCAGAGATGTCCCTTCCAGGCCTGACACAGCTTCCCTGGGAGAGCAGGGCTGGAGTTTGAGCACGACCAAGGCAGAGGTGGGAAGCGCTCCAGAGCACCGCGACTTGGGGAGAGCCAAGCGCGTTCTCTCAGCTCCGGCAGAATCGCAAGAGCAAGGTCAGCCACGTGCCCCCCGGGGGAACCCGGCCGCACCCCAGAAAACACAACAGCAGTGCGGTCGCTGAGTAATGGTAAAGCACGTAGCACTTTCAAACCTTTATTTTCCAAGGGGATTTTACAGGATGGGATGTGTTTCCTTTTATTTGTTTTAAATTTTGTGCGCTTTCCTATTTGTTTGTTGCCCCCCTCCCCCTTTTTTTTTTTGTGCCCAATGATTGTTAAATTCAAGCCCTGGGAATGAAGAAAAAAAAAAAAAGGGAAAATGAAATCCTGCCACTCTATGTCTTTCTCACCCCTCCCCATCCTTCCTCCCATGAGCTGGGTGACTGTGGTGTCACCCACAGCGGGTCTGCTCGAAAAGCCGGGTCCTCCTACATCCTCTGGCTCTGCCTTCCCTCGCTGGCGGTCTGTGACTGGGGGGGATCAGCTGAGCGGTCTCTGCAGCTACGCTGACGTGTCCAAAACGTGCCGTGAGTAAGAAGTTAAGAGGAGTCGATCCGAGAGTGGATACTGAGACGGAGCGGATATTTAGGACAGGAACAGGGTCGGTCAATGGTAAAGACACGTCCGGGAGAGAAAGGGCTGGTAAGAGCGTGCGGAAACAGCCGGGTGAGTAATCTAGTGGTAACAGATTAGGCTATGAAGGAGGACTGTTATTTCTCTTAGCACCGTTACTACATATGTTTAGATCTATATTAGCACCTTGTTCCCAGGGAAAAACGAAACAAAAGCGGTTTAAGAACCGAAGGAAGTGGGAAGGTTAAAACAAGACAAAGTTGGCAGCAGAGAAGGAAGCTAGGGGTTTAGATCACAAGATCCTTGTCTATGTCCTCTGTGGAAGGAAAAGAGAGACGAGGTTAGGAGGTGGATGCTGACGCGGATGCTCCCAGGGTCCCACTGCTCCTGTGATCTGCCCTCCCCACTCTCTCTCTCTAGGACCGGCCGTAATGCATTGCTTCATCCATAGTAGGGACTTTGGGGGTGCTTTTCGGTGTCCCCTCTCCCCCCGTTCCCTCCCTACTCAGTACTTACGCTCCTTAATGCCAAAGCAGCTGGCCCATTCCTCCAGGGCGATGTACTTGTCATTGTCCAGGTCACAAGCCTCGAAGAAGCGGGTGGTGCAGTGCTCCATGGGGATGAGGGGGGCACGGAGCGGGGCCAGCTCGGTGTGGGACAGGTACCTGTCGAGGTGACCACATGGTCAATGTGCGTCCCGCCACTGCCAGCCATCCTCCCGCAGGAGGGGAGATGCTCTGCCGGGGGCAGGGGCCAGCGCGGGGCAAGATGCTGGCCCCAGCTCTCTGTCTGGTTTGGCTGCTGTCCCAGCACCCTCCCAGTGTCCACCACTGAGCCTCGTGAAGGTCAAGGACTGGTGTCTGCTTTTGCAACCGGCTGTGCTGGTCACAAAATAGCCAGCAGCTGGGGGTCCTCACCAGCTGCCCCCACCCCTTGGGTCTGTGTGTGATGGCTCTCGTGCCCATCTCCAGCTCATGGCTCAGCCGGCAGCTGCTGTTTCAGCTGTTCAAGTTATCCTGGTGCCTTTGCACTAAGATATTTTAGGGAACTATCATACGACAGTAAATCTGAGAAGACAGAAACTCCACACCCAAGGGAGATGAGAGCAGCTGGGGCTGGGGGGAGACTTCTTTCTGCAGAAGAGCTGTTTGCAGAAGGCAGAACCGCCTCTACTCCAGCCTGGTTTGCCCCAGCCCCTGCCAGATGTGTGCAGGGGTTTTCCCTCCACAGGGCTTTGCCTGTGGCTCTGCCACCAGCCACCCAGTTGTGCCACATCTCTGTGACCGAATCGCCCTGGTGCTCGGGCAGGACAGGGTGCTGGCGAGGGTCTCTGTCCTGCTCTGCTGACACTCACCCGTCGATGGGGCGCTGGTCCAGCTGCCCGAACTGCCAGTGCACGGGGAAGATGTACATGTTGTAGTTCTTCTCAAAGTCGCGGGCCAGCAGCTCCACGGTGTGGTCACCAGCTTCCAGGCGCTTCTCGTTCTCATGGATCTTCTTCACCTGTCATAGGAGAGGCCAGGGAGACCTTGTCAGCAGGATAATGGGGTGCAAGGCGGGGCCCCAGGAGGGGCTTTACACGGGGTGCCCATAGGTCGTTCTGGATGGGCTCCTCACGTGTGCTGAGCTCTATTGGTGGGGTGAGTCCCACTTCTTGGGACAACACTCCCAAGCTCCCTCCCCAACCCCTCACCTTGAGCTTCTGCTTCTCCGTCAGCAGGTTGTTGTCCTCATCGCGCTCGTACAGGGTGATCAGCACGTTCTTGAGCCAGTCCCGCATGCGCAGGGGGAACTCGGTCAGCTCTGTGTCCAGGCAGGCGGGGATGACTGGAAGCCATACCGGGGGTCAGCACAGCACCCGGACATGCAGCCCCAGACACGCAGCCCCGGTGCCCTCCCACCTCAGCCCTACATCTGCCTGGACTTTTGGTCTCCCTCAGCCCATGGGCAAGGGGTCTGTGCTCAGGTTAAGGGTCCCCTTGCCCAAGGGAATGGCTCCACTTACATTTGCAAGGCCCAATGTAGTCCAGGTGCAGTTTGTGTCCTTTCTTGGTTCCCTCCAAGGTGCACTTGGTGGCAAAGAAGTGGCAGGAGGAGTCGTAGGTCTTGTTGTCGGTGCCGCAGACCTGCACAGGACGAGGAGATGCTGTGTGAGGGACAGTGAAGCCCAGTGCTGCTGCGGGAGCAGCAGGGAGAGTCTCTAAATGTGATGTTTAACTTGTTTCTTGGGGTGGATAACAACTCCTTGGTCAGATGGGGATCTGCCACCCTGATTCTGTCTCCCCTGCCATCTCTGGCAGTGTCCCAGGTGAGGTCCCTCCCTGCTCCGGTGCAGAGCCCCGAGTGCCCTCACCTTCTCAAAGACGCCGGCGGTGGCTGGGCAGCTGGAGGGGTCCTGGCACACACACATGGGCGAGTTGTTGTCATCCACCTCGCACACCTTGCCATGCTTGCAGTGGTGGTTCTGGCAGGGGTCTGGGAGAGGGCAGGGAGCAAAGTCAGAGCCTGCCCCATCCTCACCTCCCACAAGCTCCCTGGGGCATCTCAGCACAGAGGGAAGACAGACATTTCATTAGGGACAGCCCTAATCATCTCATCCTGCATTGGGAAGGTGTGAGGGTCTCCAAAACCCACATTAGCCCGTGGGCTAATCCAGGGCTCCTTTCTGTAGCCACACATCCAGTGGCTTTTATGTTGAAAAAAAGGGGTTACGGAGAATCCAGTGCAGAAAAGAGATCGTGTACCTCTTTTGCTTTTAAGCAGTCCCTCACTGTTTGGGGTGGCTAAAGCCCCCTGACCCAGGGAAGGGACGGTGTCTCTGCCTGCAGGAGGGAAAAGTGACTTACTCTCAGCGACAATCTCCTCTACATCCACTATGGGTTCCTCGAACTCTCCCACCTCCACCTGGACAGGGTTAGCCCCCACGGGCTCCTGCAAAAGAGGTCAGTGTTTCTGGTAGGGGTGCAAAAGAGTTGTGTCCCATTCCCAAGGGAGCACAGAGCAGCCTCCCCATTGTCCCCGCTTCCCCGTGCCTCAGAGATGCTCTTCCAAGGGCGGTGGGTGCTGCAAGGGATGGGTGACGAGGAGCAGTCACCTACCTCTGTGGTGGGGTCTTCAATGACCTCTGTCTCATCAGGCAGAGCCTCCTGCTGCAGGGGAAAAGGACCATGAGCTGGGGCCTGTGGGGAGGATGGTCTCAAGGGGGTGACCCACCAGGGCAGGTGGCAGGACCACCCTTGCTTTCCTCTCTCCCCACTGCTCCCTGTCCCTCGGACTGACAGCCCCGAGAGCAGAGAGGTTCCGTTATTTCCCGTACTTACCGGAGCTGCCAGGGCTTTGCCTGCCAGGCAGAGAAGGAAAAAAATCCAGGCCCTCATCTTTCAGCAAACCCTGAATAAAGGAGAGGAAAAGGAGGGATGAGGAAGGAGGCTGCCACTTGCCGCTCGCTCCAGGCTGAGCTCACGGCTGGCATTCCGGCACTTAGAAAAGGACATTCTCTTCCATTCCTGCCTCACCTGTTCAGTGTTACAGACCCACATGCTGGCGTTTCTAGCTGAAACCTTAAGCCAAATCATGTTTCCAAGACAAATTCTTTGCATTTCGTACAATGGGATGGCAAAGGTTTAGATTTCTGTTGATATCTTGGATGTCTTTAGAAAAATTGCAGTTAAAATTGCAGTTCCCCTATCCTTCACAGGTGATTGTTGGACCAAAAAAAAAAATTTTTCATGTTAAAAGACCCTAATGCGAGCCCCAGGTACAGGCAGTGAAACTCTCTACTGTTTTATTTGTCGATTAGAGGAAAAATGAAGGTGGAGGAAGGAAAGAGAGAACAGAGAGACAGTGAGATAGGACACTTGAGAAATAAATCCTGTAGAAAACTCCTCCTTACATGGACAAAGACATCTTTCATGGTATCAGGGACCAGTGACCTGTCCCCTGCACCTCTGATATGGGGGTCTCTGCTACAGTTTTTCCCTTTCCTGTTCAGACCTGAGGGTCGCCAAACTGGGTTTGAGGGATCCAGGACTCTTTGGGGTTGTGTCCTGCCCGGAGATGAGCTCCAGGAGGATGAGCCCTGTGCACCCTCCCATCATGGGCTGTTGCAGGGACTCCGTAGGACGAGGGATCCAGGCAGCCAGCGGCGATGCGAGCCAGAAGGAGAGCCCAGCTGGTGAAATCGCCCTGTCCTTGTCTCCCCTCCCGCCCACTTCCTCTTTGGCAGGTTTGAGCCCCTCTGTGTGAGAGTAGAGAGGAGCTCAGCTGGCTGCTTAATATGCCCTTGGCATCCCACTCCTGACAGCGAGGGCTGCCTGCTCTCTTCCGCTGCCAGGAGAGTGAAACACCCCCGGTCTGTCTCCTGCCAGCGAGGGGACTTGTCCCTCTGCCAAGGCTTCCGCTGCTTCCCTTCCGCTCGCCCTCCCCAACTCCACCTGCATGGCCAGGGCATCGCAGCCCACTGGGGCTGGGAGGATGGATGGCTTTGCTGGGATAGAAAGCGTTGGACAAGGTGTCTTCTCTCCCAGCAAGCATGATAGATACTTGATTTGCCTGTGCATCCTTTCCCTTTGTCCCTGTGCACAGCGGCTCCCCAGGTATAAAACCACACCAATGCTGCTGGGGCACTGGCCAGGCTGGGCTGTGCTTCCTAATTTAGCAAGTTTTGGCCATGCAGAGGCTGAAAGCCTCCTGCCAGTCTCAGAGCCTCAGCCAGCCCCGGCTGGGTGCCTGTGCAAAATAAGTGTCAGGGCACGGAGGGCAGCTTCCCGGAGACCTCGAGGGCTGGGAAGGGGCGCAGGGTGATGAGGACAGCTGCCATGGTGGGATGAAGGACCTATGGGGAGAAGGGATGTAGGTGGGGGTGGATGAGCCTGTTTCTCTGATGAGGCTGCAGCTGAGGAGCTCCCTCCTCTCCCGCTCGGTACATCCTGTCCCTTCCCCTTGCCTTTATTTGCTCTGGAGTCTGCTGAGAACTCTCCTGGCATTTTCCAGGAGAGATCACTGATTCTTCACTTCTGGAGGGGTGGTTGTGGGGGAGGGAAGGTGGAAAAGTACTGGTGAATTTGGCCATCTCTCCCCTTGCTGCCATCCCCTGGCTTGTAAAGGCTCCTCCTGGGTTTCTCCCAAGGGGCTTGTTTGCTTTGGAAGATGCTCTGAGGTTCAGTGATGCTCGTTGGACAGAAACACGGCAGTGCCCAGCCTGGAGGAGAGGGCAGTGCATGTACATGTGGAAAATGGCATTAAGAAGAACCCAATCCCAGACCCAGGCCATTTCAGATCATTTCCCCAAGTCCCCAAAAAAACCTGAGTTTCAAAGTCTGGGCATGCAGTAAGCTGGGGTCAGGGAATTAGATGCTTGCTGGGAGCCAGCAGACAGTCAGAGCTGCCAGTGTTGTGTTTGGAGGAAGAAGGAGCACGAAAGAGTCTCAGCAAACAAGCTCTGCAGAGCTGTCTCGCGCCGGAGATGGGAAAACAAATTTATTTGAAAAGCAACATCCTCCTGGAGGCAGAGCCTGCAGACAGAGGACATTGCAGCGTCTGTGAGTCCTGGCTGTTTTGCAAAGGCATGGTCTTTCCTGAATGCCTGGTGGCCAAAAATCCTGAAATAATGGCTCAGGAGCCCTGCGCACAGCGCTGCTCCAGCAGAAGAGTCTGGCCCAGGGTGCAAGTCTCCCTCTTTGTGCACCTACCATGGTCCTGCTGTCCAAGAGGATGCTCTTTGGAGCTGGCAGCTGGGCCATATCGTGACCTCAGCATCCATCCCCCAGCCAGAGGGGCTTGGGGGGATCCCTGCGAGGGGCCCTGCACAGGGAATGCCTGGCACCACTCTGCAAGAGCCCGGCAGAGGGCAGCGTGAGGAGCAGAGCAATGGGGTGCAGCAGGGAGTCATTTTGGACAGAGGAAAATAGGACTAGGAAAGATTTTAGCAAGCAGGGACTTACACCCTTCCTAAAAGAATCAACAGAAGCCAGCATTCGCAAGATGCTGGAAACCAGCACAACGCAGGCACAGAGAGGCTGCTGAATATAAACTCTGAGAAGCCTCCACAGTCACTACCCCCTCCTCACAGCTGATGATGGAGAAGACAGCCTGGCACCCAGGGGCAGCAGGACCCATGGCCTGCACTGCCTTTCTAGTGCTTGACCCCACTTGCATCCTAAAGGAGGACTTCAGCTCCCAGTCACTGTGTAAACAGAGTCTTGTGGCTCCCATAAATCCCTCTCAGAGGGTTTCTAGCGTGGCCCAGGCTATCGCTCAGCACTGGCTGCTCATTGCATTGGGTAGACATATCTGACAGAAGAGCCATGGGGTTAGGGAGGTTTGAGACTGACTCTCGGCACCTCCATAAATTCAAAGCAGGCTACTCTGGCAAACTCTTTACCTCCCTCCCTCCAATCCATCATCAATTTCTCCTGCTGGGGAATATGCACGCAGCAGGGTCTGTGCCACTGGGTTCTGTTGGACCGTCTTGTCCCCTCTCACCCAGCCTTGGGGCCTCTGTGGGCTGGGGGAGGACAAAGACCAGGTGGGTGCAGCCGCCAAAGGAGGCTTCCTGGATGGCGGAGCGTGGCCGATGTGGCGCTGGCCCTGGCCAGGGTTGCATAAGCCCTTTGGGGTGCCACGTTAGCGTGGGGAGGAGTCTCTGCGTGGCCACTTTGACAGCTCCTCCCTGAGGCCACTGGGATAACCCCAGCTGCCTCCACTGCTAACTGATCCCGGGTCCTGCTGCCACCTCCCACTGCCAGCAGCAGAGAGCAGGAGTGGGTAATCCTTGGGGAAAAGCCCTCTCATTTCTCAGCTTCCCACCCGCACCCCAGCCTGGCCACGCAGGAGGCAGCCAGCCCGCGTGGCAGGCTCTCCTGTACCCACCCTCCGTTTGCTCTTCCCAAGGCTCTGCAGGGTCTGACATGTCCCAGCACCTCGCTCTGAATGTAAAGGCAGGACCAGCCCAAAAAAGCTCCTGCTTACACACCCCGCTGGTGGCGGGCCGTGGTTTTCAAGGTGTGGATGGGTGACCACCACAGAGATGCAAGGAGAGGGCTGTGACCCCGTTGCCTGGCCCTGACCTCCCCATGCAAGCAGGACCCTCTCAGCTTTACTCAGCCACTCCTGGGCTAAAATTGCGATTTGAAGTGAGAGTTGTTTACGCGAGTCCCCATAAAGCTCCCGGCTGAACAGGTCCCTGCGTGTCTGGGCTGTGCTGCTGGGCGTGCGGGCTTGCCCAGATGTGCTGCAGCCGCACTGGGTGCCAGGGCAGGAGCAGAGGACGGGGCAGAAGCCAGCCCGGACCTGCGCAGTCCCCTCGCACGCAGCGTGCAGGCTCAGAAAGCCAAGCTAAGCTTAGATGGAAGTGAAATTCCCTTTAACTCATGCACATACTTACACACTCCAAAGAAACACAGGAAAATACCAGATCTATCTGCCACATCTGTCCCTGCAGAGTCACTAAGGAGATGTCTACACCATGAGGCTGTATTAACCCATTCCCCTTGCAGGGGCCTGATCTGACGATGCTTATAAATGCTTCAGATCTTACAGTCTTACTGACGTAAGGGCAAGAGCCCAGACACCAGTACAGCTGTGTGCTGCCTTGAAGCTGTCAGAGTTTGTCTGGGTTGCAAATGGCATCCGTAATGGGAAACAATTACATTAGTACCAAG
Organism: Eurypyga helias; assembly: GCF_000690775.1. NCBI lineage: Eukaryota > Metazoa > Chordata > Aves > Eurypygiformes > Eurypygidae > Eurypyga > Eurypyga helias. The sequence goes on from NW_010252295.1 coordinate 95,288, forward strand.
AGAAGTGCCCGGGCTGCAGGCAGTGGATCACTGATGAGCCCTTTGCAGACCTCAGTTGGAAGGACAGGCGATACAGCATTTTGCTGTCCTGCTTGAGCTTTTTCTTTCGTTTGGACTGGACATTGGGCAGTGCCAAAAGCAGCCTGGATACTCCTCTGCCAGGTCCAAGCGGTCCCTCAGGCTCCCGCGGGATGCACAGCTCCACAAGGGAGAGAGGGAAGAAACTGTTGGCTAAATATTCTTCAAAAATGCAAACCCTCTTCAAAGCATTCCCTGGGCTGGCCCAGCCGCCCCAGCGATAACAGCCCCGACATCCCTCCGACCAGAGGACCCAGAAAGGGTTTCCATGGGAGCCGACATTCCTCTGGGGCTGAGTCATGGAAGAGCAGAGGGTTGTGGAAGGAGGGGCTTAAAAAAAAAGTTTGAAAAGTTTATTTCTCTTCTTCCCCCTCCCAACACCGCCCGCATCCCTGCTCTGCCTATGTGGCAGACAATAGCTTGGCTTTAACCGCTGCGCGGAACGCGACAGCCTTTTATTTCCACCTAAAATCGACCCCAACGAACGGCTGAGGTTTACTTCTGCCCTTTTGCGGGGTTGCTGAGTTTTTGGGCAGTTTCAAACTGGTGGTAACGGGGGGCTCGGTGCGCCAGCGACCTTCCCGCTGCTCCCCATCTCACTCCAACTTGAAACTGTTGTCTTTCGGTTTGGGTGGGAATTCAGCCCCCATCCTGTTAACTTTCCTTTCCTTGGCTGGACGCAACAGAGCGGAGCTTTCTTAGAGGAGGGACACAAAGAGCAGAGTTGGACTGCCACGCATGTCAACGGGAAGGACAGCAGCTGCCTTTAAAGGAAACAAGCCCACGGCTCTTCTGCGTGGACCAAAAATTGTGCCTGACTGAGCCCAAGTTCTTAAAACTTTAAAAAAAAATAAACCCCCAAAGAGTTTTTTTCCTCCTCTCCTGCAACCTCTGTCCCTCTAGCAGTCGATCAGCTGGCGTTCAGCAAACCAGGGCAGCAGGACTTGAAATGGTTTCAAAGTTTGCTTGGAACAAAAAGCCGAGTGTCTTTTTTTTTTTTTTAGGAGAAATAAGAGCAGCTGTACTGAAAAAAAACCCCCAAAAGCTGAGATGAAGTCGACAGCTCTTTTGTTCTTCCTCTAGATATTCTGGTGAGTAAAACATCACCTGCCAACGCACCTCAGACGGGGCGTAATCGGGACGGGCTTGTAACTAGATCTGGTTTGCGCGGCAGGTTGGTTTGATGTGCCCAGACGTTGGTCTCATGCACCTCCCTACGGAAATACCCCGCAACTGAACACCCAGAGGGGGAAAAAGGGAGGAGAGGGAAAAACTGGGGCAGGTTAAACCTTTGCAGTCAGATGTCACCCAAGCGCTAAAGCGGGTAAGCTGGAGTAGAGTAACAGGCTCAGTTTAGGAGATGCTGCAAGGAGGAGAAAGAGAAGAAGTCAGGAGGGGTCCCCAAATGCATCACTCGGGGTGGGCAGTGTCCACCTCCCCACCCTGAGCGAGGCATCGCTGAGCACCGGGCACACGCCAAGGGCCAGGGAGCCTCGTGAGTGAGGCTATGGGGACCCTATCCCGGGAGAAACAGCGCGGCGAAGGCAAACACGAAGGTCTCGGCCATACCTCGCGGTCCCGGCAGCAGGGCTGAGGGAACTTCGGGCGCTCGGATGGGCTGGAGGAGTCTGCAGGTTTTAGAAGGAGGCAGGAGGAAGCCAAAGGGTGGGCTGGGTTTCCCGCTGCTTCTCCTCCTCCTCGCTATCTTTCCAAATCGGTCTCTTCCTCTCCCTCTCTCCCCAGTGGGCAGTCCCACCAAAGACGGGGGCTGAGGCACAGCCTGGGTCCAAAGGGTAGACCAGAGAAATCAAGTGGGGCTGGAGATCAAGGGGGTCTCTCGCAGGGACCCACCAGCCCCCAGCACAACCTTCCCAGGGGAGTCATTGCCACAGCAGCTGCCTGCACTGCTGCAACGAGCTTGTCAGTTCTCTGGCTCTCCTGCACTAACAGCATGTAGGGGGGAGGGAGGAATACCATGTCTCTGCTTGGTTTGTGCACCTCCTGGCACCTTCACCTATTACAGTTAAAGTGTTAAGTGCTGTCGTTTCTCAAGGGGGTAGTTCAGCCCCTGAACTGGTGTTTCTCAGCCTCAGACTTGGGGGCATGCAGAGGGAGGCAGGAGAGTCCTTGCTTCTCCATCCTCCCTCCTAACACTGCTGCCATCTGGGACTGCCTTGTGGGGAGGGAGAGGAAAGAATGATCCAGAGACTGTGGAGAGTTATGCCATGTCTGAAATATGCTCCGAGGAGGCAGAGAAGAGCTGGGCTGGGAGATGTGACCCTTAGCAGATTGGTCTCTCTGCCGAGGTTACGTCCATCAGATCTGGACTGATTGAGCAAAACCAGAGCTGAAATTGCTGGCCAGCTGAAGCTGATGGTCTCTTCAGACGAGACCTAAGTACCTTACAAATCATAACTCAGCTGGAGCAGCTGCCCAGCCAGGGGCAGCCAGGCAGCAGTGCTCTTTGGAGTCGGCTTTTCCCAGCTGTTTCCCTCCATGCTCGGGGTGAAAGCCCAGCTCCCGTCTCCTTGAATCTCACCATGACTGAGAGGATTTAAGGTTCATCTGCTCCCCTGGCAGAGCTGGACAGCACACCTTTATGCACCAGCATGGCCACGGCTCTGCATTATGAAGTAAAACCAGATGCCAAAAAGAGAGGAAGCCAATTTATGGAATTTGGGCATCCCTGTCTCCATGACACAGAGGGCTTTCCGGAGCACTGCAGATAGCGCAGCTCTTTGCAGCTTGTGATCACCTACCCTCACCCTGGCCTGGGCGATGCAAGGTTGCTCTCCGAGGAGCTGCTGGAAAGGCGGTAGCTTGTATAGCCGGTGGGAATGAGGACAAGCCTGATTGCAGATGCTGGGTGAAGGACACCCAAGACCATAACAAAATGCAACATCATGTTTTGTCTTGGCTGTTTGGGGTTTGGGTTCACTCCTCATGATTACACGCTATCTGTGAGATGGGCTGAAACACCAGTCTGGGTGCTTAACTCTCCCTTTTGGTGTTGCTGGGGATGTAGATGTCACCATAGGAACTGGCCTCTCCCGAGCTGCCGGGCTGTGCTGGCTCCTTGCTCTGTAGGGCGCCTGTTATTCTGTGATTTGTGATTCTTTATCAGCTCAGTCCTTGTCCGGCCTCGCAGCACTTCTGCTGCATGTGAAAGCAACAGATGTAAGACTAAACAGCCACATGACCAACAAGAAACCAAAATTAAACAAAGCAGAAAGGGGAGGGAGAAGATAAGGAATGGGGCCGTGAGAAACCATCCTCAATTCCCAGTGAGACGGTAGATCTCTGTGATCAGACAGCTCGGGAAGCTGGTGGCAAAGAACAAGAGGAGAAAGTCTTCTTCACCTGTTTCTTTACTTGGCTCCACACCACTCAAAAGCCATCCCTGGGTGCTGATATATGAATGTTGATATCAGTCATAGACATCCATAAATACCCACACGACCCTCTCGGCTCCACGCGGAGTCCAGCTTTGTGACGGTGTCTAAGACCACACGGGTCCTTCTAGCACAGCCAACCCCCTCTGGCATCTGGAGCATCTTCTCCTCCCACCACATGTGGCCATAGCTCCCACGTGCAGCTCAGTGCCACTCGTTGGGTCCCAGTTTGGCTCCAGAGGTCGCATATCCCCGTAAGACCAAGTGTCATTTGCTTGATCTGCACCCCGAGGAGTTGAATGCTCTCTGCACTGGATTAGTCACGGCTCGCATTGAAATTGTACAGCTGCTGGTACTTCTCCTAAGGAAAAAAAAAAAAAAAGAGACATCTGGAAAAAATTTTAGGGAGGGAAAAAAAAAAAGAGAAAAGAAACCACGTCTTTTCTAACTGACAACGTGGCAATTGCTCAGTGCTCTTCACTGTAGCCTGAAGCTAAGCCCTCTTCTAAGGGCTTAGACAAATGATAGTGCCAGGAAGATAATTATAACGAGCATTTCTTTATATACGTGGCGGCTTAAACCCTGGTTTTGAGCGAAAGCAAAAAGCAGCCGGCTGCAGTGAGGCACTCACATCTGGAAACGGCCCCCAAGCTCATGGCAGTGAGCCCTGAGTGGGTGGGAGTGAGGGGTCTTCGGGGTCTTCCCTGCGCATGGTGGGGACAGCCGGGTCCTGTGTCCTGTGAGGGGCATGCTGCCAGGCCCGGGTGTGGGTTGTCAGCCGGGGGATGAAGCGGGATGGCGTGGAAAGGGAAATAAGAGCCTGCAGCGACTGGCTAACTCTTTAATCTCCAGAACTGACTGAGTGCTGGCAAAGGAAGTCCTGAGAAGTCCTCTCCATACGCACATGGCTCAGCAGGGCCGTCAAAGCGGTGTCAGGCTGCCAGGAAGAAAACTGGACCTCACACATGGAGGTCACCTCATGCCATCTGGGGCAGTGGGTGGGCAGAAGATGGCTCAAGTGGCCCCTCCAGCCCAGGAGCCCTCGCAGTGCTGCTGGTGCTGTGCAGGATGAGCTGGCCTTGTGGGTCCAGCTCCAGCTCTCCCACCGGTGCCAGCACGGTGAGGTGGGCACAGGCGATGCACCCCAGGGCTCCTGGCATGCCCTCCCAGCTCAACTGGCCACACCAATTCCGATGGAAACAGTGAACGGGATAAGACCCCTTGAGGTTTGAGCTCAGTTCAGAGCAAAGCCAAAGGTTTGCAGGGCTGAGGTTTGAACTCCAGCTAACCCCAGTTCAAAATCCAAATTTCTTCATCCCATTTTAAGTCAGGCTGGGCAGATTGGGGCTGGCACAGCTGAGAAAACCCTGGTGCTCTCCAAGAGGGGAACAATTCTACTACAAGATAAGGAGAGAAATGGGAGTAAGCAGTGGAAGCCATACAAGTGGGGATTAATAACCCTGCTGTCTCCTACTCACAAATCTGTCAGTCTAAGCAGCCTTTCCTTCCCTCTGCCCTGGGAGGGATTCTCTAATGAGTTTTTCTGGAGAGGATGTCTCTGCATTAATTGCTGGTGGATGCTGATGCAAAACAATGAACCCAAAGTGCATATAAATAAACAGGGTGCCCTGGAACCACCACGGGAATGCCATTTACTAAGCCTTCATCGCTGGGTGTGTGGCTAGAGGCTGAGCTCCTCACAGGCATAGGGCAGCATGGGGAACGGCTGCTGGGGTGGGAACCCAGCACCCAGCTCAGGAAAAGGCCCATGAGATGAATAAGTGAAGAGCAGACAGGAATCTGTTTATCCCAGGACATCTGTGAGTGTGTCAGCAGGTCCTGCAGGAGGGTTTCTGGCTTTTTTCTGTTTCAGCAGCAGATCAGAGGCAGAAAGGCTCTGCTCACCAGACTCACACTAAGCAGATGCACTGGGAGCACCAACTGCATAGGACAGGATGAACCCAAACTGTCCTGGGAACCTGCCCGAGGGTGGATGTCTTTGTCCGACATGACGCAAGGACTTCGCCATGGTGGGATGGGACTGTCCCTGCTCAGCAGTAGGACTGATGCGTGATTCAGATTGGGGCAGACTGACACCCAGCCAAAGTCTCCTCCAGTGCCTGGACCCTCAGTGCTCTGCAGATGGGCTGGGGGTGAGCAGGTCCAATGGGGTGATGCAGTCAAAGAGGGTGCTGGCTCTGGCAGAAGCAGATGGAGAAGGAGCAGTGGATGTCATTGCAGGATTTCAGCTGCAAGCCAAGAGGTCTGCAGGGCCCAGAGGGTGGTGGGGAGGAAGAAATCCAGCTGTGCATGGCTCTACAGTGAGTCACGACCTGGGAGCAGGCTCAGCTGCAGTCTGGAGGCAGGACACGCTGCTGTGGGATGGCTC
>NW_010252295.1:101163-107281 GCF_000690775.1 Eurypyga helias
GTCCCTGGTGCATGGCACTTCCCATGCCCCACAGGAGGGATCTCTCCCCCACCTCTTTCAAATCACTCCTGCAATGATCATTTCACTCGCTTGGAAATGTATGGGGCTACAGGCCTGGGAGAAGCCAATCTGTCCTCCCTGGAACCAAACCGAGCCCAAAGAAGCAGGAGGGAAAAAACGCCATCACCTTCCTCAGCATGGCGCAAGCAGGGAGCTCTGTGTGCCACAGCCACCCCTGCACGGCCCTGGATGCCTCACGTGAGCATCAGTTCCAAACATCGCAGCTGTGCCTGCCCCCAGCGACACCCAGAAGTGGTGGCCAGTATAACCTCCTGGCCGTAGCCCCTCATGTCCCCGCGGCAGAGTCCCCTGAGTGCTGCCAGGAGCCGTCGCACCGGGCACCAGCAGCTGGGACAGGTCTTCAGCTGCTTTGAAGCTCCCAGGCACGGTCTGGGCACATCCAGCCTGGCTGAGCTTGGTCCCAGCCCAGTACCTCCAACACCCAAAGGACCTTGTTGCCTTTCCTAAAAGGACTTTTCCCATGCTGCAGGAGCCTGTTCTGCATTAATCCCGAGCATGGGGACGCTGTGTGCCTGAACTAGCATGGTCTCTCAGCCCGACTTCACTTTTGCTTGAGACCTTGCACTGGAGATGTGCCGACAACTTGCAGAAGATGCAATAAACACTGCTCACTCCAGGCAGTCCCACCTTGCTCCTGGTGTTTTCCTAAGATGCACTTTCAAGTCTTCTTGGGCCTGACAGATGCGGCTTGGCAGCTTTTGAAGGCTATGAATAGAGCTGCTTAAGGAAATAAACAGGAATCCACCTTCAAGCCCCTGGGACATGTGGGGAGAGGGAAGCTCCTGGGCTGCAGTGGCAGCTCTTTTGCATGGATAAACACAGCCTGAAAGTCTCTCCTAAAAGGCAGCCTTGATGGGAGTACCCAGGTGAAGCTGTGCCAGCTCCAGGACATCCAAACACCATCTGGAAAGCAGTAGCAATAACCATGGGCTAGGAAAAGACCAGAAGGGCAAATGCCAGGGTTCACAAGGCTCTCTGGGGCCAGCTGCCTTCGGTTTTTTGGGTCATGAGTGTGAAGTCCTCCAAGAAAAGCTTGATTCTCAGATGGGTTGGCTACTTACGCCACAAGCACTGATAATCAGACCCCGCTTAATTTAGGTCAATCAGCCCCACCATCTTACATTTTGGGAGTGAAAACAGCGGTTTTCCTGGGCCATGCCTTTTCTGGGAGCCCCTTGGTGATTTGCTGGGAACCTGCTTAGGTAGATCCCTTGCTGGGAATGTGGTGGGCAGACTGGTGAGTGTCCAGGGGTGCTGAGCAGTGATGCCATGGATTGGGATCGCAGCTGAGGCAAAGGAGGCAGCAGGGTTTGGTGCTGCCCTCGGCATAATTCACTGTCCCCAGGAGCCTGGCAGCTGGCAACACGGGCTTTAAGTGATGGCACTGTCACTCCAGGCTTGTGCACTGCTGGAGGCAAAAAGGAGCAGGGAAAGATGGTCTTGGGGAGGGCAAGGCATGCTGGTGACAGGGAGGCTGGGCTACTCGTTAAAGTTTGGAAAGTTTAGCAGTTCCCTGTGGAGGCTGAAGAACAGACCTTCATTGTCCTCCGATTAACCCTCATTGCTGGCAAAACCCTATCAAAATCCCCCCTCCCACCCAGCCCTGCCCCACAGTAATTCAGTCAGCATATGGCTTGGTGCCCCCAGCACTCTCCCCAGCCCCGGCTGTCCTGTCGTTGCATAAACCAGGGAACGCAGCTTTGTGCTGTGCAGAGGGATCCCAAGGGGCCACGGCCCCTCCAACACCACTCATGGATGAGCTATTACAGCATCCCCGGGCGGGAATCCATGCTGGAGCTGTGGCTGCATCCCAGTGCAGCAGGGCTGGGGCCACCCCCAGCTGAGCCTGCACGTATCCGCCCTGAGAACCTGCATTTTCCAGTCTATTGCTCTGACACTTTCTGCTTGAGCTGAACTCGCTTCGGAACAAGCCCCGGCTTGAGCTGTACCAGACCAAAGAGCCAGGCTGCCGGATGCAGGAGGTGTCCCTTAAAGGAGACAAAAATGGGTTGATTTTGGCAATGTGTATTTGGGAGAATCCTGTGCAAAGGAAAAATACAGTCACAGGTAGGCTTAGAAGCTGGCAAAGAGAAAACAGGGGAGACAGGAAATGCTTTCTGACAGCAAGGCTTTGGAGCAGGATGGCTGGGTAGATTGAGCCATATCTGCTGGGAAGCAGCCGTGTGAAAGGCTGTTGGGACATGGGAGGTCGGGCTGGTAGGGCCAGTGCTGACAACGGCTCAACCATTTTAGCATCTGATGACTCTGTGATTTACAAACACAGCTGCTGCAGGCCAACACCGACAGCACTGACCTCCCTACCATGTCTGCTTGCTGGCTCCCTCCAAATTATCTCCAAGTGCATTTCTGAGCCCCTAGAAACTCCCCTGCCCAGCCTGGATCTTACCCTGGGGAGTTCAGGTCCCTGCAAATCTTCCTACCTTAAGCAATTCCAATTTTTATGGCCATGTATAAATATTCTGCTCTTTGCAAGGGCCAGTGGAGGAATCATTTGCTTCATCCATCTGAAGTTTGATGGGGTTTCACTGATCAGAGAGTAAGAGAAACCCAAGAGGACACAACCCCCTTAGCTGGATGAAAATACAGCTGCCATATGAGGACATACGCAGAAAATACATCGTCCATCATTGCTTCAGTGTGATGACTTCTGGGGATCTCAGTTTAGCCCTGAAACTTGTTTACTTCCCTTCAAAAACCACCACCCAGTTTGGCCAGGGTTTGGCCGGAGCTGGTGTTGTGGATAGGAGCGGCACCGTGGGCAGGAATAGCTGGGCTGTGGGAAGGCTCGGGGCTGATGCTGCACCGTGTCTGTGGGTTTGGGGCAAGGTGGGACGTGGTCAACCCCAAAATAGAGAGGTCGTGCGGGGCCTTGAGCGAGCGCTGTGACTTTCCATCCTGTGCCTGGCCCAAAGCTGGGTCCCTCCCTCGGGAACTTTGACTAAAATTAGCAGTGTTTCCCCATGCCTCTGCTATCGACAGCTGTTTAAGGAGATGGAGGGACCAGAACCGCAGTTTAAAAAAACATCAGATTTGGAGAACTGCCTTTTAAGCTTCTCCTTATGGGAAACACTGATGGGAAAAATTCATCCCTGAAACAGGAGCCCTGGGGAGAGACCCCTGGACTCTTTTCCTGTGTGATAATGACAGCTAATGAACATCAATCCTATCAGGTATCTGCAGGGAGTAACCAGAAAATTACAGAGGTGAGACACAAGCATTGGTGATGTCACATCCCCCAGCCCCTTAATTTCAGACTTGCCCAAAGGTGCCCGTTGAATCCTCTTTCCTGTGCTAACCTGCCTGCCCACACCATCCCAAGATTTATTACCAGGATTAATGGAGTGGATTTTTAATGGCATGAATGTTCAAAATAATCTGTTGTTCATTTGGGGAGAAAAGGTGGGAACTGGGAAATTTAGGGAAACACCAGCTTTCTCAATGAGTGGGATGGTGCAGGGGCAATTCCTGAGCCCCTCGGGAGATACCCAGCTGAAAACCAGGAGGGAGAACACACTGTGCTTTGGGATTAGTGACGGTCACCCAGCTGGATCCAGGCAGCTCACACTGTACCTGCCGCGGGGATGTTCCTTCTCTAACACACACAGAGGCTGATGCAGTTGTGGACAGCAAGGGCATCCTGGGCTGCGGCAGGTGCCCAAGGGCTCCTTTCCCCGGGTTAACTCTGAAGAACCATAGAATCATGGACAGTTGGGGTTGGAAGGGACCTTTATAAGTCATGTCGTCCAACCCCCAAAAGCGAAGGTCCTGGCTTCCTGAGGTGTGCCTGGGCTGACAACAGTGTCGTCTCACTCACAGTTTGGCCATCCATGCCATTCTATCTCCAAGGAATTAGAAACAGGGAGTGGTGCTGAGGGAATCTGTGCTTCATCTGGACAGCAAGTGCAGGTGAAAAGGCTGGATGAGAAGGGACATCTCTGTCCCCTTCCCAAATCCCTCCACATTCAGTCATTTCCAGTGAAATCAGGAAGTGCATCATCCCCCAGTCCCTGACTTTTACGGAGCTCTGTGGAAAAAAGGAAGGGAAGGGCTAACAGGGAGTGAGTTTTCCTCTCCCGGCCCCTTTCTGATGGCTACCGATGGCTGCATCTGGAGCGTGGTCCCACCTGACGTGCTGGGGAGTGGGCTCCATCCACTCGCCCCCAGCCCGGGAGCCAGCTCTGCTCTGCAAACCTGGGAGGGCCCAATTCAGCGTGGGACGGGGACACTTGCCCTGCCCACTCCCCCGCAGGCTGTGGGGCTGAGCCGCTGCCCTGCGGGGGGGCAGAGAGGCGATGCCAGGCGTGGGGAGCAATGCCTGGCTTTCATTTTTATGCACACACACAGAGTTTGCTTCTCTGGCAGGAACTGGCAACTCCTTGTTGGATTTCTAAGTCTGGAAATACCAGCTGGAGGTTTTCTGCGTTACTCTGCCCTAGGGATGAATTTTAAAACCCTCCTGCGTTGGGTTGCGTTGGGTCTATTGTTTTCCATGGCAAAGAGCAAAAATCCCTTTGCCTCACAGCGGTTCTTCCAGCATCTATCCCAAGTTCCTGCTGTGTGCTGGAGCTCTGGGTGGCTCATGGGCAAGGCTTGCTGGCTTCTTGCTAATGCAGCCCACCACTCCCAGCACGCTGAGACCTTGCTTAGTGGAGCTGTGCGCAGACTGGCTCTGCGAGGGAGATGGGAAGCTGGTAGATGGTGGGAGGGTGTTGGGGACGCTTAGCTGAGATGATGGGGGGGGACACAGGGGCCCCACGTTTCTGGTTTTGCTCTGGATACACCAGGAGTTGTAGTTCCAGCAGGATCATGGTGGAAGTGGCCCTGGGTGGCCAGTGCTAGTGGCAAAGGATGGCGATCCTCACCCGGGGACACACGTTCCTGTCTTCAGCACATGGACCCTTGGGGAGAAGCCAACAGCTCGGCACAGAGCCTCTAAAGAGTCAGCACTGGCCTCTTGGCTTCCTATGCTCTTGCTCTGACCGTCTTTTGACATATCTTGACCTCAGGGCAGGGCAAGCTGGGAGGTCTGCTCCTGAAACTGGAAAGCTAAAAATCCCCCAGCAGCTGTAAAGCCAGCGGGGAGGACTCGGGATGCGCCACATCTCTGCTTTTTTGGCTTCTCCCCTGGCAAAGGACAGGCTGAATTAAGAAAGCAAATGGAGAGGAAGCCGTGGAGAAATAAGAGTGGCACTGTGAGTTGAGAATGCTCTGGACTCAGTCCCGTCCCGGTTGCCCTGGAAATTGGATCGTTCCCACCGAGCCGCCTGCTTTGCTGGCTGCTCCTGAGAGGGCATTTAGCACTGGTCAGAGGCAGGGGAAGTGGGGAGGGGAAAAATACAGGGAAATACAGATGCAAATACTGGTATTGGGTTTACTCCACCAAAGGAAGCCCCTAAGCACTTTGCCCCATTCCTCTGCGGGGATGATAGGAAGAACTAGCCCCCACCAGCTCAGCTGAGACACAAAGGTGAGGCACTGGAACAGGTTGCCCAGAGATGTTGTGGATGCCCCATCCCTGGATGTCTTCAAGGCCAGGCTGGATGTGGCTTTGAGCAACCTGGTCTAGTGCCAGGTGTCCCTGCCCATGGCAGGGGGTTGGAACTAGATGATCTTTAAGGTCCCTTCCAACCCTAACCATTCTGTGATTCTATGATTCTATGATTCAAAAACCAAAGGACTGTGGGCTCTCTTTGTAGGTCAGCAACACTGCCTGGAGCAGGCAGGACCCCCATCACTCCCCCCACTGAGCCCTGCCTGCCCTCGAGACAGCCCCGTGTCCCATGCAGACTCCTAATGCAATCCGTGGGATCACCCCAACAATAGCTGCGTGGATTTGTTGTTTTTTTTTAAAAAAAGCTGTGCACAACAGATTAAGCCAGTGGCCCCTGTTGTGATTGCTGGGCATTGTGCACCATGCTGACGCTGGCTTCTGTGGGCCAAGCTCTGCCCACAGCCGAGCAGGAGCTCTGGAGGGGAGGAATGTGGTTCAGCTGAAATGGGGCAGGAGGGTGCTCGG
>NW_010252295.1:107301-117775 GCF_000690775.1 Eurypyga helias
CATTCACAAGGGAATGAGCTGAGTTTGTTTTAACTTTTCCTCATCCATCTGCTGAAAATGAGTGAGCAGGTCTGAGATGGGTTGGGAGAGACGGTCCTGCCCTGGGAATTTCATACCAGCTGGGAACTGGGAACTGTGGAGAACTCTGAAATGCCGCAGCATCTCTCTTCTGGCTGTGCCCTGTCCCAGTAACAGCCCAGCAACCCACTGGCCTGGACTGGTGAAGAGGAAACCCAAACCCAGCACGCAGCAGCTGTTCGGAGGTGCTCAGAAACAGGCATGATGAGCAGAGGGACAGCAGAAAGGGCCAGGCTGAAGGCTCCTGCCCACGCAGACCAGTTTCCCTTGTCCCTTCCAGGTGAACTGGGACAGGCCCATGTAGCAGAACGGTCACAGAGCAGATCTGCTCTCCTCAGAGCAGCCAGGGACCTTGCATCGTGGCCCGTGTGTCCCTCTGAGGAATATCCTCATGCGAGAGCTGCCTTCCTACTGCTCTGTCGCTGCCCAAAATGCTGCTGCCTGCAGCAGCTGTGGGGCTGTGAACCTCAGCTCTCCAGAGTCCAATAAATTAAACCTTAGTCCGAAAGGGGCTGGGGCTGTCTTTTGCAAACAGAGGCAGCACAAAAGCTGCCTTTCTCCCTCTCGCTTGACTTTGTTTTCTCTCCCTCCCCATCTGCTTTTAGCCAAATGGCTGAATAGCTTCAGTATATGCTGCGGGAGGCTAAAGCCAAAGGCTGGAGCACCAGGGAAGGATGCAGAACAGCAATGCCCTGTGGCCGCTGCCTTCTGCAGGGGCTGGGAGCTGTTTGCTACCCTCGCTTTCTGACCCAGCCTTGATCACCTTGCTGTACCCCTGGAGAAAGCAGCTCCAAAAGAAAATATTTGTGTTCTGGCATGCACACATGTGCACATTTCCTGCTCTTGAAGTCCTTAATTAAGCCTGTTTTTTGTTTGGTTGGTTGGTTGGTTGGGTTTTTTCCTATTTACACTGCCAGTGTTGGAAGGGGGCGTCTGTCAGGTCCCCACGTGTTTTGCTGTTTTGGGAGCTGCAGTGTGGAAAGCTGCCTGTGATGGTCACACAGGGAATCTGCGTGTATCGAAAGGGGGGTGGGAACCAGCAAGGGCCTTTGGGGCTGGTCTGCACATCAGTGCAGCATCAGGACAGCTCAGCGCATCACTTGGTACTGAGTGGCCTCAGCCTGGCTGTGTCTTGATAACCGGAAGTCTGGGTCTGTGTAGACCTTTGTCAAAAGACCTAAGACCAGCACATTTAGCTCAAAGAGACAGCCAAGCTTTTTCCATTCAGTTTGGGAGCTTGAACCCTTCGAAGGGACCACATTATCTGCCCGTTTCACCGCATGTGGCCTCCATCAGCAGAGATGTACAGCCACGTAGGGTGATGCTCATGACCGCAGACACCGACCCCAGTGCCACAGCGACCTCCAGGTCTGGCTGCGTGGCTCTGGCTCAAAGAGCAGGTAGTCAGGGCAACGCTGCAGACGTTGACCCCAAGAGCGGGGGGGATGATCCTGCCTGCAGGTCCAACATCAGTCAGGGTGCTCATCCAGCTCTGCCATGCCTGGGCTGGGAGCAGGCAGGCAGGGGAAGGGGGACGCCTAGGGCAGATTGTTTCTTACAGCAAACATTTAAAAGCAGAGTAAGACTAGAAAATCCCTGTCTTTTGGTGATGAATCCCCCGTGTAACAGTTTTAACACCCCGCCACAACATGCCTGTAGAATTCCTGAGATTGTTGCAAGCTGAACCCTGCATTCCCACCCTGAAATTTCACAGCAGTTCACCTCCCCAGGCCATCAGGGCTCACCGTTCGCAGGCACCAGGGGGGATCTCCCATCCCTTGTCTGCCTTCTGCAGCCCACGGTGCTATTTTGGAAATTCTCTCATTTACTGGGTAGTTCTACTGAGTACAACTGCTCCTTTGGCTAAAATCATCCCCTGCCTGTCATCTGGTAATTAGAAAGCGCCGAAAAGCCAGCGGTGCTTAAGGCGGCTCTGGGATAACCAAGGCAGCTTTTTCTTTTGTGGATAAAGGCTTTGGAGGCTGTAGACTTTTCCACTGAAATCAGATTTTGGTTTAAAAAGCAGGGGAAGGTGAAACACTGGGTGAAAAATGACACCCAGAAGCAGAGCACCACTATGAGAAGGGCAATGCTGCAAGTGCCAAGGAGGTGGGTGAGAAAAACAAATGCCTTCTGTTGGAAACACCATGGGGCGGATGGAAAGCAAAGATAATTTTGAAGCAGGGGTAACAAAAGAACGTTTAAAGTTCATCCCTCCAGGTTTGCCCAGTTCTCACTGGTTAGAGGCAGTTCACGGCTCACAGTTCAGCTGGAGCTGGGCTGGAACCTCATGAAGAAACCAGAAGTGAACTCCTGCTGCTGGGGGCATCTTTTTGGATGGCAGTAGGCCGAATTACACCTCCCCAGCTGCTCGCCCTGCAGCTGGCAGGGCTGACACATCCCTCTTCCAGGTCCCTGGGATGTCCTGCAGAGCCAGGGTGTCTGTGGTACAGGAAAGCTCCTTTTCCAAGCGCCACCCTTTCCTGTTTGCTTTGCAAACGGAGCATTTCCTTGTCTGAAAATGGCCTCACAGCCTCAGTGTCTGGCATATTGTTTCCTGTGGAAAATATTGTGACGGCGTTATCTCTGCAGGCTTGTGGGGGTCTCTCTCTCCATGACGTGCAAGCTGGAGGCCCATTTCAGGCCAACCTGATGAATGAAGACTTTGGAGATCTTGAAGTTGGGCAGTGGTGGAGCAAAGAGAGTCTGCTAAGGCACTGTCTCGTCCTTCTAGACTGTGAAGGCATTGTGTTTTCTCCCAAAACTTTTCCATCAGCCTCTCAGACATCCACCACCCAGGTCTGCTGCTCTGTTCAGATTCAACCATCCTTCCTTAATTTTCCTAGCCTGGCTGTAATCGGTCCAAACCCAACCCATACATCCTAGCAAAGACTGTCACAGGGTGTCATCAGCTCCGGCTGTGTGTTTGTGGGAGAGGTGGCCTTTTTGAGGTACCTGTGCTCCTGCAGAGCCACTGCTTCAGGAGCGCTGGTGCAGAACCTCCTGGACTCGCTGTCCTGGTGCACAGACTCCTGCGCTCCCTGTCCTGGAGGCAGGACCAGCAGCTCATCTTCCCCAAACACCCTATCTTATCCCTAGGAGAGGAAAGCAGGCAGAAACAGAGCGTTCTGCAGATTGTCTGCCCTGCTTGAAACGTCCTGTTCCTCCGATAAGCCTACAAGGCTGATGGGTGAGCACAGTGCTGTGCTCCTGGGCTTCTGGTGGAGAAGAAGCAGCAGTTTGGGCGTCATCCTCCAGCCCTGCTCTAACCGGAGTCATCCTGGTTCTTTGGTATTTTCATCAAATGTGCCTGGAGTGCTGGGGCTAGCAGCCATCACAGCACTTCCTTCCTCGCAGCTGGAGAAGAAACCCTAGCAGCTCCCCTTCCTTCTCCACAGGGCTGGGGAAGGAAGAGGGATGCAGTGGGAGGCTCTGAGCACTGGGGCCACTGAAGGAAGGCTGAAGCAGGGCTCACAGGAGCCCTGGGTGCTTTCCCAACTGCTCCAGCCCATCAGCATCCTCAGGGTACGGCACTGGAGAGAGGTGGCCTATGCAGACTTACCACCCATCTGTGCCCACTGCTCTGGGACACTGAGTGAGGAGCAGGACATCAAATGCCACAAGCCATTGGCTGTGAAAGCCCCCAAACCCTGCACACAGAGTCTCCACTGGAAAGCCAGTGAGGGACACCTCAGGGAAGCGGCTGTGGCCAGGCCCTGCTGTGCTGTGCACACAGGGAAATTACAGGGGCTGTCAACGACACTAATGGCAGGGTAGAGCGCAGCAGCCTAGCGTAAGGATTGCCGGCTGCGAGGGACAGTTAGAGGCATTTCTTAAGAGCTCAGGGCAGGAAGTGGGAGGGGAAGAGCCCCCAGCCTGCACATCACTGCTCTAGTGGATGGAGACCAGCTCCAGGCAGGTTTTGTGAAGGGTTGCTCCTCTCCCCTCCATTCTAGAGCCAGCCTGAGGCAGCCACAGCTGCCACTGCAGCCCATTTCCACCCAAAGCTGCAACACCCTCTTTGCTCCAGCCCCTCTATGTGCACTGAATGGCAGTGGGAAGGCCTAGGAGGCTGCAGCTCTGCAGTTGGGTGCTGAAGCTTCAGGTATCGGCTTGAACTGCCTGGCTGGTTGCAGGTAGGAACCTTTCCTTGCCTGGCTCGGACATAAGCAGGCTTTAACCAAAACAGATGGTTCAGCCGAGCAGGGAGAGGGGAGCAGAGCAGCCGGGGGAGTGGGAATAGCAGAAGCTGCAACCCAGACACCAAGGACGAGTTCGTTTACAGCAAGACAGACTGGGAGTTATCCTCTGTGGGCACACCGCCGGTCCTGCCTGCCAGACTGGCAGAGAGCAAGCGCCACAAGGACTGCTGGCTCCGAGGCCAGCTGTGCCACTGTGTGCCATCCAGCTCCATGCCAAATCGACAGCACACGTCCTCCCCCAGCCCACTGCCACCACAGCAGAGCCACTGGGCAACCAGCTGCTGGGGGTGCACTGGCCGTGCCTGGGAGGAAGCTGAAAGCAATAAATAATAATTAACGATGGCAAACCAGCTCAGACCAGCAAGTGTGGGGAGGGAAAGGGATTCACTTGTTCACCCGGGACCCTGGATGTGTTGTACCGTGCACAAAGCAGAAATAGGTTGCGGTTCTGGGCCTTGGCTCTGGAAATTTCCTGCCACTGAGAAATTTTAATACAAGAAAAAAATGCAGTGATGTTAGATTTCTATCCTTTAGCTTCCTTCAAATTAAAAAGTAATGAAAAGTGTCTGCAGTATGTTCCTTGTCCTGCCCCTGTAAGTGCACCTACAGTAATTAATTGTGCTTTAGATCAATGTTAAAGGACTTGGAAGTACAAAACCTCTCTAGTAAAGAATAAATCACAACTATGTCAAAAGAAATCTCAACGTACAACAGTGAAAAGTCTCTTAAAGATAGGCTTTTCCTTCAAACTTCAGTTGGTTTTCCTCTCTGTAGAATGTGTCACATGGTAGGCACAGGAGACACCTCCCAGGTGAAACAAGAGACAGCATGCTGGTATGGAGGCATGCACCCTTCTCATGGGGCTGAAAACCTGAATTAAACAGATGGGAGCTGGGCAAATCAACAGTTTAGCCCATAACACTGGGCTGACGAGTAAGAGGCCTTGGAGAGATTCCCATACCTCTCTCCTTCCTACATCCCTTCTGCATTTCTCATTGGCAGAGGCATTCTCTGACAGTCTGTGGGTGCAGGCAGCACCCGGGGATCCTGCCCAGCATCCAGGCCCCACGATGCTATTACCTATTTGGTTGATCTTTTTCAGGTGGGCAGGGAAGGGGCAAAAAGAATGCTTGCTAGGGGAAGTGATTGATCCAGGTGTCCTGAACTGGCCCCTGGATCCAGAATGATTCCTCGCTTTTATACGGTCATGCAGTGCCCCAAAAAGCACTGTACTAAACCTAGGCTGTGTTCCCTGCTCCTACTTGCCATTTAGTTGTCCTGTGAGCTCAGTCATGTTGTTGGGGTCCAGCAACTTCTGCCTAAGCCCCATCTAGCTCAAAAAGACACTTTGTTATCCTTGACTTACAAGGGCTGCAAGAGTCCCTTCTTCCCAGCATCCCAAATGGAAAGCTTCTCTGTGACGGAAGGAGATCTTCCAAGACACAGATTCCATGAAATCTTAAGTGACATTCAAGCTCAGTTCTCCTGAGATATGTCCCTCAGGCAGAGGTTGCTTTCAGCTTCTAAAGATAGGTGCCATTTCCTGGGAGATCTGTCGGGCATGTAATGGATAGTTTCCCATCCCTAAGAGCCGTATCTTCTACAGAAAACCACTTAAAGCAGTACAGAGACACACAAGACACACAGACATGCACTGAAAGATAGAAGCAGCACCTTGATTTACTGGGGGACTAGAAACAGCATATAGCCTCCTCCCCTACATTTCTCTGCTTTTGAAGCCCATGACGCAGCTGTCTCCTCCTGCCAGCCCTCTGCTTTCCGACATCTGGCAGGGTAGCAAAGGTCAAGTGACAGAGCAAGCTGGGAGATATGCAAAGCCATCTTTTTGCTGAAGTCATGTTTGAGTTCCTGCAAAATAAATACATAAGTAAGTCAAAGGAAAAAAAATAGGAAGGCACAGGGGAGAGAACATTATACAACGATGCCCTCTGCCGGTATCAGGGAAAGCCATCCACTTGAGCTCCATGCCAGTGATTTGCAACTTCCCCCCCTCCTTTTATAGATGAACGCCTACAAATATTCCCTATGTAGAGAAACGTGCTGTAAAACTTAAATTTAGTGTGGTTTTTTCTCATGACAGCTGAAGTGATACAGCAGCAAATTACTAGCAAGGGCAGTCCAGTGTCCCCTCTTCTTTGTTTTGGATCTTAGAAATCTTGGGTAAGTCTAATGTAAGTAAGTAAGACTTCAATTAAAATCCAGTAGGACAACAAAAGCATTGAGAGAAATGTCCTGCCAGGACGGTCAGCTGAACCAACTTCCTAGCTGCCTTGATGTAATATAAGAGAAGTGGTGAGAACACAGGGCCAGGGAAAAAAAGGGACACATCCACACTATTTGACACAGGCTTTGCTGTAATGGTTAACTTTTGCAGGCATTTGAGACAGTCCACAAGTCCCTGCAAGTTGAAAACAGCTCTTGCAGTCCATACTACGAGCTGCAAGCTGTTTGAGGCAGTAATCAGTTCAGGGCATGTTTCTCTCTCTGTCTTAAATAGCAATGTCATTTGCCTAAAGCTGTGACTTTAAACAATCTCTAAGAAGTATTGAGAGCTTGCTCAAATGACACAAATTTCAGATTTTAAATCTCTTGTCAATCTGTTAAAACAATGCAGACCTACTGCACACATCAGCTCTACTCTTTCTTGTATCAGTCTAATTCCTATGATTTAATTTACTGACTGGGAATTAAATCAGCCGGAACTGGTTTCAGTGCATCTGTGCTGGGTATTTGTGATGATCAAACCAGACCATTTTAAAACAATGTCATTGGATTAGAAAGCTCCACTGACAAAACAAGCTCTTAAGAGATAATAATCTTGTACACTAAAGAACAGTGCATGCAGTGAGCGGGCAGCCCTCTCCTCCCACTTCATCCTTTTCCACCAAAATTGAACCCTGTCTGCAAAAACATTTCACAGCAAGAAGGAGTTCTGTACATGTCCTGATAGTGCTGGGACTCTAGGAAAACTGACAGGCTGCAAGAATCAGGCTGTCTTTGGGACAAATATCCAGCTGGCCAGGGGCTGTGTGCACTGGAAGCTGTTCTGAAACTCAACATTGAAGTCCATGAGGGTAGCAGGGTGCTGCTCTTTTTTCATCCTCATATTTAGTGGAGTATAAACATCAGTATCAACAGAATCAGATGTTGGAGGTCCCAGTGCTAACAACCAAACCCCTGAGTCACCTACAGGGGTCTTTGTGTCCCATCGCCCTCCCTGGTATTGTTGGGTCACCGCTCTCTCTGGCGTCACGTACCTACAGGGCTCTTTGTGTCCCATCGCCCTCCCCGATATTGTTGGGTCACCGCTCTCTCTGGTTAGCTGGTGAATGTCTTTGGGATTTGTTTTCATGCATGATATGCTCTGGCAAACTCTAGGTTCACCTGGGAATGGCACAGAGGCTGTGTTCTACCTCTCCACTACAACCGTGGCTGCGATACCATGGGCTTTGCAAAGTAGCTAAGGGGTGCCACGCAGAAATGGTGCTGGATTTATGTGGTCCTGCTGCTTTTCCAATACGAGGGATTTGCTGAAGCTGTATCTGCAAGTCTTTCCTACTTCATGCTTCCCAGGAAGCATCCTGTTTTCCTGGAAAAGCTGGAACAAGCTCAGACCTCTCCAGCATTCCATAGACCTGGTATATACCTAGCCTCCTCACAGGCAAGGCTACTGCGTGGACTTCTCCCCAAGGTAGGAAGTGTTCTTTCCAGTCTTCTTGAGGGTTTCCAAGAGGGTGTGAACGTTGTGCTCCGAGTCGATGCACACCTTCTTGTTGGGCAGGTCAATATCAAACTGGACACCTATGAGGAAAGGCAAACGATTTTGCACAGCTAGAAGCAGCCAAATGGTGTGAGCATAGGGAAAGCTCTCATTCATGCCTTTGTGCTCCCCAAGGCCGTCAGTCAAATACGCGAGTGCCTCCTGCCAGCACACCCTGACACAACCATCAGCCAGCAAAGCCAAACTGGTGTCCTGATGGCACTGGTAGGAAGGAAACCTGTTCTACAGATCTGCATCGGGCACCAGTTTCTCAGCTGCTTTAATCTGCTCACCCCACCTTGGATCAACACAATTGCTCACACAATAACCAGAATGAGCTGGGTTTAAACCAACCACTATGACCTCCAGCCAGCTCAGCCTGCGCTGTGGTTTAGCATGGATAGGCACTAACGAGGGTGTTAGTGTAGGGGTCAGGACAGGTTTCCTCAGTGGTGGGACCAGCTAACAGGTGTAAGTAGGAGAGAGGGAAAAGACACTTTCCCATGTGGATTTCCCTGTGGCTAATAAGGGTAAGCTACTCTCAGCCCAGTGAAAGGAACTGGACGTGAAGTCTCTATCCAGCCACTATTTTCACAAAACTTGTAGGTATGTATCAGCTTTGAGAGCTCTGCAATGTCATGACATGAGGCTGATACTGGCCAGCATGTTCAGGAGTGGTGGAGGTGCTGACAACCACATAGAGAGGAAGTGGGATCCCACAGCCTGGTAATAGGGTCAGGAAGAAGCTGCAAGGCCTTCGCTGTGGTGACTGAAAGCTGTTCTCCCTCGGTGAGCACCGGGGAGCAGGATGACAGGTCCTCACAACTGATGAGTGTGGGGTCAAATCCTTCTCTCTTAGTCAAATCCCAGCACAAAGGAGGCACAGGTTATAATTTTCCAGGTGGCATTAGAAACAGGCTGTGCAGGCAAACACCAAACGCTCTGCTCTGCACCTCTTCTCTATGACTGCTGATGACACATCTAGGGAAGCACCACATATACCCTAGGCCTCCTTGGGAATGACACCTGGCAGGACATCCACCTCCCTTCCTTCTAGCAGTCTGAGCAGGGATCTACTACTGCAGTTCCCAAAGGGTTCAGGATGAGGCCCTGGTCATTCAGAGCCACCTGCAGCTACGGCAGCTCCTCCCTCGCTTGACATTTCCCCAAGGGTCACATGAGTCCTGCAAACAATCAGTGACTTGTTACCAACTAAGCAGCATGCTCAAAGCAGAGGAGGGAGCAGAGGTTCCAAATCACCTTCTTTCAGCTTCTACCCAGAGCACTACCCTTGCACGACGGAAGATCCCAAGGCACTGACATCCTGCCCCGGAGCTGGCATTGCTCCAGTGAGCTGGCTGTCACACACCTGGCACTGACTCACCTCCCAGCCTGTGCAGGACACGGGTGACCGCGTTGGAGCAGCCTTCACAGGTCATGTCCACAAAGAACTCGTGTTTCTGAAAAGAGGCAGATGGGGGGTCAGGGAGGATGCAGCCGGCAGCACACCATGAACACTCGTCCTCTACACTTGCCTTTTTCGTTGAGGAGGTGGGTTCAAATCCCCCTCAACCAGAAGGTCCACACGTGCCACTAAGGGATCCTCAGTGAAACAGAGAGCTCTCGGTACTCCTCCCTATGGTGTCCTTATGCTGTCCCTCACACCGTAACCCTAGGGGCCTTTGGCAACTGCCTGGCCCCTACTCAGAGCAGGGCCACCTTCAGGGTCAGCGCAGGTTGCCGTCTCTGTGGGCCTCTGCTGGACTCACTCCACTTGCCCTGAGGAGCTCAGGAGAAGCAAGTCTCCTGCCTCCAGCTACCCACTGTCTGCAAGGTTTTTGGTGCTCACCCATCCTATTCTTGTGCCTACGAGGCCTCTGGTCCCCAGCACAATAAACTCATAGTAAATATTAACAAAACTGAAATTCAAGGGACATCAGTGGTGTTTTTTCATGCCTTCACTCCATGAGGGCCCCTGGTAGTTATCTTCGCTACTTGTGAGAGGCACTGGGTCAACGTAAACGTGCTTGCCTGTAACACTATCACCGCGTTCAACCTTTGGCACCAGACGGATCCTAATTTCCTTTTCTTGATGCCTTTTACTTTCCTTAAAAAGAAAAGTAAAGCTGTTTTTCGTTTGTTAGCCACAACCCCTATTTCCTTCTATCCAAAACCACCCTTTGCCGCCCGTCACTGAGAGGCTAAAAACCCTCATGGCCACAATCCACCCTGGAAAGGAGTTCGGGAATGGTGGTTCCCATTAGGATTTTCCAGTGCAATTCGCATTTTCTTGATTTTTATTTTACAAATGCCCTGCATGCCCTGAGGGCCAGTGTGTGGGACGGGGGGATCAGAACAGGGCAGGAGGGCTCCCAGCACTGGGACCACGGCCTGTTCGCCCAGGCCCCGGTGC
>NW_010252296.1:0-12586 GCF_000690775.1 Eurypyga helias
TGAGGGGACAGCGTGTCGTGAGGGGACGCGGCGGGAGGGCAGCGGCATGGGACAGTGTGTTGTGAGGGGGGAAGCGAGGAGACGGGGCGTGAGGAAAGTACCCAAAAGTCAGTCCGTTTCACCGGTGACAGTCTGACCCATTTTGCGAGGGGTAGACATCCCTTGTCATGGAGGTGATGCCTTGGGATGGATGTGATCCCTCGGAATGGAGGTGATCCCTTGGGATGGACGTGATCCCTTGGGATGGATGTGAACCCTTGGGACGGAGGTGATCCCTTGGGACGGAGGTGATGCCTTGGGATGGAGGTGATGCCTTGGGATGAATGTGATCCCTCGGGACGGATGTGATCCCTTGGGATGGAGGTGATCCCTCGGGACAGAGGTGATCCCTCGGGATGAATGTGATCCCTCGGGATGGATGTGATCCCTCGGGATGGATGTGATCCCTTGGAATGGATGTGATCCCTCAGGACGGAGATGATGCCTTGGGATGGAGGTGATGCCTTGGGACGGACGTGATCCCTTGGGATGGAGGTGATGCCTTGGGATGGAGCTGATCCCTTGGGACGGAGGTGATGGCTTGGGATCGAGGCAATGCTGCAGGGTGCGGGCTTGGGACAGAGGTGATGCCTTGGGACCGAGGTGATGCTCCACGGCGCAGGCTGTCGCACATCAAAGCGTCTTGGTGCAGGTGGGAGCTGAGGAAGCTGCCGGGTGCCCGCAGATGCCTTCTGCGTGGGTAGCGGAGGGGCATCAACAAAGTGCCCTCACCGCTGTCTCCTCTAGGGAGGGCCTGACCCAGGCTCTGTCCCCACCAGGGAGTCGGTGATGTCCTGGCTGATACAGGCACAGCCCTGCCCTCAGCGCGGGGTCGGCACTGCCAGCAGCAGTCCCCTCTGTGTCCAGGGGGTTGCCCCCAGAGATGGGACTGTTGGGGCCGGTATAAAGCACGTGAGCCAGAAGTGATGCGAGATGGATAGCACAGAGTGGGGGACAGCCGTGGGACGCAGGTCTCCTAGCTCCCTGCTTCATAACCCGCCCCAGCTCCTCCTTCAAGTGCCCCATCGAGCCCCTGGTTGTGCGGAGCGTGGGAGCCTGATGTGCAGGCGGGATCGAGCTGTGTACAGAATGCCGGGGGCTGTGGGGGCTCAGAGGTATTCACCCGTGGGAGTGACTGCAGAGAGCTCATCCTCACACAGAAATGGGTCGCTCCCTCAGCCCCCGTGTTCATTAACCGAACATGCAGTGTGTCTCACCCCGGGGCCATCAAGCCTGCAGAAATGAGGAGAAGCCCAGGAGAAAGCGGGAGAGGATGGGGTAAGGTTTCCTTTCACACTCCAGCTTCTGGGAAGTTTCTAGGGCCAGAGGCTGCCCCCATTGCTTTACGCTTAGCAGGCACCCGCGGGCTGTCGGGACGTTGTCCCGTCTCTTGTGTATTCGTTTGGTCTCCGCAGTGTCCTGCGGCAGCAAGTGCCACGACTCTGGGACTGTGTTGTGTGAAAAAATATTTCCTGTTATTTGTTACAAACTTGCTGCTGGGTGACGGCACACTGTAACCCCAGTCGTCTGTTAGGAGGAGCAGAGGGCACTGTTCCGTTTTTCTCCAGGATACTCATGACTTTATACACCTCCATCATCTCCGCATCTTCAGCTGCTTCTTCTCCGTGCAGAAGAGCTTAAAACTGATGAAAGAACAATATTAACAACGCGATGGTGTATTATGAATTTTTAAATAATCACTCCCTTTTACAGGAAATGTGCTGTTAAGACTAAACACAGTGCATTCTTGCAGACAGTGATTTAGGACTTCAGAGTTAAGGAAACCCTACAGAAATCCACAGAGAAAGATGTTCCTTTTTATTTAAAACTTAATTCCCCAAATTCATAATCCCTTGGTCTCTGATTTTGATGTGACGTCATTCCCAGACGTCGCTGCCTGTCGGTGTTTGTGCAGCAGCAGTTGGCACTCACAGCACTCAACATTCCTTTCCATGGAGTTACCTTAATTTCCTTGCTGGGAACCACAGCACTCAGGTTTGCAGTTAATTCGGTGCAAGATTTCAGCAGGTTGAAGTATTTCTGCCACTTCTTTTCCCACGTTCTCTTTGTGCTACCAGCAAGTCTCTTACTGAGGATTTCTATACATGTACGTGGTGCACGTGTTATTGTCAAAGGAATGTGAATACCTGATTCTCTCCTTGCTGCATAAAGAGGTCAGACAAGCCTGGATGCCATCCTACAAGAGCCATCATCTAAGAAAAAAGCATCTTTATTTTCCAGTTAGATCTTGGGCAGAAGCGGCCTCAGTTTTTCTCCTACCAGGAGCAAACAGCTGACATGTAGCTGTCTCGTGTGATGCTGGAGATGCATCAAGATTTAAATAAGAGCTGAAAAGGAAAATAATCACTGCAGAAGTCACTTGTCATGCAGAAGGTAAATGCCTCATCCTTACGGATGCAAAGCTGACGCCGGTGCAGCCAGCCACGGCAGGATCTGTGTTGGGGCGCTGCTGGTTTTGACAAGTACAGACCTGCTTGCCTATCTTTTCAGCTTTCTCTCTGTAAATAGCAACTGTTTGTTGGTTTGTTGAGGTATTTCCTGGCTTAGGCAACAACTAAGTGTTTGTCAGAGATGTGGTGAGATTGTTTCATCAGTAAAACATGCAGGGCCTGATAAATTGTTATTCTGCACAGCAAATGCCTCGTAGACAAAGGGCTTTTTATGGCCAGGAGCCACGGGAGGTGGGGTGGGACAGCGGGGCTGTATGGGGAGAGTCCAAACACCCTGTCTTGAGCCCGATTGCGTAGGAAAGGCTGGAAACGCGTGAAAACAGAGTAAGTCCCTGTGTAAACCCATCAGTGCCCGCTGCTCCCAGGAGGGTGTTGTCTCCCCAGCCTTCACGTGGAGACAGTTCCGAGCTCTGAAATTGCAAAGATGAGAGAAAAATGCAGGGTTCACATACAAACCAGAAAATAACCCCTACCATGTTAGCACGGGAGCGTTTGTAACTTTGGGGAAAGGCCCATAGAACCCATCTGGCCAGTACGCAGCAGGGGACACACGGCCTTGTCACCCAAGAGATGCTGTTAGAGAGATCAGGTCCTCTCTGCCTGTTCGCAGAGCTGGAATAGCCCCCTTCCGCGGTGGCACACGGGCTCAGCATACCCTGCGTTCAGTACCGTGTCCCCCGGAGGCAGTGAGCTCCCTGGAAGGTCGTTTTTGCAAGGAGCTTTTACAATGACATGAATACAATCCCTGGTCCCACAGGGAGCCCACTGAGCACTGAAATGCCCCCTGCAATGTCCCTCCTGCTAGTGACAGGCTGGCAATGCAGTGTGGTGGGGGTGTTGTACGGAGGTTACTCCAGTGCAGGGTTAACCCCAGGATTCAAGTCGCTGGTTTCAGTGCTCCTTCACCTTGGGGTAACTGGGTGTTTCCCCAAATAGCTGCAGTCCTCAGCTCGGGCCCGTTGCAGGCTTGACTCTCCGCTCCCCTCTCCTTTGCAGGCTTTCCCAGGTTGGACGTTTCCCCAGTGGGACGTTAGAAGACGGAGTTAGCATGACTCCTAGGCAGTGCCCTTTCCAGCCTCCTTGCTTACAAAGGTGTTTGTTCTAAAGCCTTGGCCAGGCAAAGCCTCTGTGGATATGAGTCCCTGCAAGCAGAGGGGATGGTGCCCTGAGTCATCTGAAAAGATATAATATTCCTCAGCTGGGTCTGACTTCTCTTTGTTTCCTTTTCCACACGCTGGGTTGTGCCCCTTGGTTCAAGCCCTCTCCCAGCCCTCCCCCATAATTTGGGCAAGAGAATGGGAAACGAGAAGCTCCGGTAATGTTCACCCTCACGTTGTGTAAGGTGCATTTGAATAACCCTGCTCTGCTCAGTCTCTACGTGTGGGAAGAAGCTGTCCGAGGGAGAGGAAGCCCTGGAATGAGCCCGTGACGTGAGAGGAAGAAGCAGCAATAAAAATTCTCCAAATTAACCCGTCGCGATTCTGGCAATAAGCTGGTGTAGCTGAGGCCATGTGCTTTGCTTACACTTATCAGAGGAGGTCTTGGTTTCTCCTAAATCATAGACTCACAGAATGGTTTGGGGTGGAAGGGAACTTAAAGATCATCCAGTTCCAACCCCCCTGCCATGGGCAGGGCACCCTTCCACTAGACCAGGTTGCTCCAAGCCTCATCCAGCCTGGCCTTGGACACTCCCAGGGATGGGGCATCCACAGCTTCTCTGGGCAACCTGTCCCAGTGCCTCCCCACCCTCTCCAGGAAGAATTCCTTCCTGGTGTCCAATCTCAATCTCCATCTTTCAGTTTAAACCCGTTACCCCTTGTCCTGTCACTACAGGCCCTTGCAAAAAGTCCCCCCCAGCTTCCTTGTAGCTCCCCCCAGGTACTGGAAGGCTGCAGTACTTATGTTTGTTTAGGCCATGGTAAGGGCCTGCGAGTGGTCCTTACTGTGTGTGATTTCCCAAGCTGTTCTCCCGGGAAGCTGCGTTTCACTGCAGTGCGGTCAGAGGCTGGAGACGTACAGTGAGAGGCGCTGCCGGAGTAGTTGTGGGCACCATGATGAATTCTTCATCTGTGAGCATCTCTCCGAAGAGGCGCTCACTGAAGCCAAGCTGACTTGTTGCCTACAGTCAGTTCCTAAAATCACTACACCGCAGGCTGAGCTGTAGCTGAGCTCCGTCACATTGTGCTGTGCTTGTAGAAAAGCTTTCGGCCTGAGGAATTGAGACCCTTGTGGGCAAAAGCACTGTGTGTCCCCTCTTTTACCCCTCTCCCTCCCGCAGTAACTGACCAGTCCATCCGCTCTGTCTTACAGCAACTGAAACATCCCAACCTGGTGAACCTGCTGGAAGTGTTCAGGAGGAAGCGGAGGCTGCATCTGGTCTTTGAATACTGCGACCACACCGTTCTCCATGAGCTGGACAAGCACCCCCGGGGGTGAGTGGCCTATCTCACCAGGAGCTTTGAGCCACAGAGTCAGGGGGTGTCCACGTCATTGCTGCTCAGCAGTTTTCAGAGGAATTTGATTAATTCCAGGAGAGGGTTCTCAGCCCAGTGCCCAGTTACCGTGGTTTAGCCATGACACCCACAGAATGGCGTGTAAGCCCACGTGCACTCCTGTACAGTGCTGCTCACCCGGGAGACCGGAGCGCTGAGCCTGGGCGCGGGGGTGATTTTGGCTGGCTCAGCAGCAGCAAACCCAAGTGACTTCAGCGTGTCTTGTGTCTTGCTGTGCAGTTTTGGCTGCTGGGTGTGGGCAGGAGACACGCAGCCCCCCTTCCTGCTGCCCCCCAGCTGGGTTGCACGTCACTGTGGGAAGTTGCAGGCACTGAGGCAACGTCACCGAGCACCCAAAACATAGTCTGTAGTGATGTCACTGGTGACCTGTACAACAGACCCGTGGCTCGCAGCGCTCCGGCATGCTGCTGTGCTAAGGCACATGTGTCAGCTGGCAGGCGTTTGCCGGAGCTGTGCCTGCACCTCTCTGCACAGCTTCAGGTCAGATACACCTTGAAACAGGCACATGCACGGAGTGTGAGCTCCACGGGCAGGAAGAACATTCTCCAGGAGAGGGTTTGTTCTTTAGACGCGTCATAAATGACACTCCCACTAAATACATTGTCCCTAATTATTCACAGTGACTTGGTGCTGTGGAAACGCTAAGCAGAAGTTCATAAATCATTTTACAGGCCTGGAGGTAAATTAATTGCCTGCAGGAGACTAATTGGGGGTTGAGTAAACAAGAGCCCGTTACTTCCTTTCTCCCTGATGTGGAGCTGCAGAAGGAGAATGGAGTGTGTTGGTAGCAGATCGCGCCACGAGCTGGTGAGCAGCTTTCACCCCAGTTTGAACCTGTTCACCTGGAATCTGAGGAGAGGATGGACAACCCACTTTGAAGGAAAAACTTCACGTTTGCCTTCTGTTCACCAGAACAACTCCGGTGTGAGCGAACGCGGAATGCCTGGTCACATAGTTTGCCTTTGATCTTTGCTACAGCAGATGGTCAAGTCTTTTGTGGTCAGGATTAAGATGGGTGGGCACACGCCTCTTTGCACCATGTTTCCAGGATATTTGATCAACTTCATGCCCTTGTCAGGCTGTCAGTGCAGCACTCTCCTCTTTCTAGGATGTTTCTGCAAGGAAACCCTAGCATTGCAGCTGCAGTGTCAGCTCAAGACCTTCGGCGCTGACAGCAAAAGGTACCCTAAAGAAAAGGCAGGCTTCCTACAGATTGTTTTGGTTTGTGAGGGTTTTTTTATGATGAATCAGGAGCTTTTCAGCATTAAACACATGAAATAAGATTGGATTTGAGCTAGAAAGTGCCAAGACTGCCACCTCTGCCTTTCCTGGGGTTGTTCAGGAATATTACAGACAGCCAAGGAAGTTTAAGAACTGTTGCACAGTCACTGAAAGAGAGGACCTTTATCAGAGGGTTTGTTTTCTGAAGTGTTTGCCAGCAGTTGGAGGGAAGGGGAGGAGATGCAAACCGAAGTGGAGCTTTATACTCTTGTAGGAACATCCTTCCCTGTCTCGTTTGCTCCCCTCTGGACAATCAATGACATAAGTGCTGCATTTATACCACGGACACACCACTACCTCCAACTCTGAGCAGTTGTGGAGGCAGAACTGCCTGCTGGCATTCCAGGAGGATTGCCTGAAAGCGTGGATACTAAGCACAGCCGCAGGACAGGGTTTGACACAGACTTGCATGCGCCGATGCGTGGTCACCAGTTGGCAGGCCTCATGCTGGCTGTGACAGTGGTACCAGACACTCTGGCATGCTCTTAGCTGCCGTAAATCCTTGTGCCTTGTTGCGCTGACTGGATTTGGAAGTGGTGGTGACATTCTCTTTGACGGTGCTGTGAGGCTTGGAGGGTGACCTCGCAGGGGAGCGTTGCTTTGTGCAGGGAGGAGCAGGCAGAGCTCAGCCCCAGCTCTGAAACACGGGAAGAGACACAGTCTCAACCACCAGCAGCCCAGCGTGACTGGTTTCCTGCAGTGGAGGATCGACAAACTGAGGGTCATTACGTATTCCTTGTAGCTTATTTATAGCAAGAAAATGCAACTAGTGGGTTTTTTCTGAGTTTTCTGACTTGGTCCCTGGCCAGGTTTTGCTGAGAGATCCCTGTACAATGTGAGCACTCAAAGGCCTCCTCTTCCTTTTTCCTGTAATAGTGAAGTTATTTCTAATGGCCAAAACAAAAATGTGCTGTTTTTTAAAACAGGGTGCCAGAGCATCTAGTGAAGAGCATAACCTGGCAGACCCTCCAAGCTGTGAACTTCTGCCATAAGCACAACGTAAGTCCCCGGAACAGCACTAACGCTCGCTCTAACCTGGATTCGGAGGAGACGGAGATTCAGTTGCCCTTTTCCCGATTATATGAGCTTTCATGGGATGGAGCCAGACAGAAGTTCCTGTTTTCAACAAGCAGCATATATCTGAAATATTCATGTAGACCTGCAGCAGTTGTATTTACTATCATACAGGTCCCCTGGGTTTGCTGTCAAGGAATGATCTGCACTTAGATGAGCTTCCCAGCTGAACAGGAATATATCTTTGTATCTTCCCTGTGCTGTGCATGAGAACTGACGTTTGACACGAGCAAACTGCTACTGATTTCCCACAAGGTCCTTCTGTTGATAGTCATAGGCATTGAATCGTGCTGCCAGTTAAAGGGTTTCGAAAATTAGATAGAGTAAACCAGTTTTAGAACTCCTCCTCTGCTTTCTGGAGGGAAATGTGCATGGCAGATATTCTGTAGAAAGCAGAAGGGTGGCTTTAAGAAGCAGGGAAGGAAAGGAGCCTTTTGGACAAGTTCGTTAGGCAAACTTAGCTGTAATTGTCTTTGTTTTTGTTTATCTGCCAATATTTGAGATTAAAGAGTCGGGCAGGAGATCGCTTTAGAATGGATGCTTTGTCTTTGCTGGGAGAATTATGTCCAGTTGAACCACAGGAACTTGGCCATAGGTCTGTGCTGCTTCCAGGATTTGTTGTTTTTCTTCTTTTTTTCTATCTTCCCACTCTGAAAGATGTAGTGAAGTTTTAAAGCCAAGGGAACAATGAGATGCTGCAGTCTGGCCTGCTGTAGATCACAGGTAATGAGGGTTGATGCAGCTGTCCTGTTTGGAGCTCCATGGCAGTGGTTTAACAAGCAGCATTTCAGTCCTCGGGAGGAGACACCATAATTTACCACCAGCGTAGCAAGGAAAAGTCCGCGGTGTTTGTGCTGAGGTGATGGCAGGGGAGGGACAGCAGGCCCTGGTGAATTCAGTCGAGCCACCTTTCACGCTTCGGCAGAAGCAATGAAGGTCTCTGCATGTTTGATCAGCAGAAACTCTTTCACAAGCCCAAATTCAGTTTTCTTAACCTGCAGCAGGCAAGGTGACTTCTCAAGAGTCCCCGAATTGCTGACGTTGGAAGGGGCCTCTGGAGATCATCCAGTCCAGCCTTCCCACTCAAGCTGGGTCAGCTGGAGCAGGCTGCTCAGAGACGTCTCCGGTCAGGGTTTGAGTGTCTCCAAGGATGGAGGTTCCACAGACTCCCTGGGCAACACATTCGGGTGTTTGGCCACCTTCACAGTAAAAAAACCCAATTGCTTATGTTTAAGTGGAATTTCCCATGTGTTCAATTTGCTGAATTAGGCCACAACGTGTGTGGCTGAATTAGGAGGTTCAGTGGTGCCCAGCGACAAGACAAGGGGCAGCGGGCACAAACTGGAATGCAGGAAATTCCATCTCAGCCTGAGGAAAAGCTTCTCTGAGTGTGCCAGAGCACTGTAACGTGCTCCCCTGAGGGGGTGGGGAGTCTCCTTCTCCCGAGACATTCAAAACCCGCCTGGATGTGTCCCTGTCCAACCTGCTGCAGGGGACCCTGCTTTGGCAGGGGAGTTGGACCAGGTGATCTTCGAAGGTCCCTTCCAATCCCCGCTGTTCTGTGATGCTGTGATTTATCTGTGATTGATCAGGTTAAATGCTTGCTTCTAACCTTGGGTTTTTTCTGATTCCAGTGCATCCACCGAGATGTAAAGCCAGAAAACATCCTGATAACAAAGCACTCAGTCATCAAACTTTGTGACTTCGGATTTGCTCGCATACTGAGTGAGTGCCAACTGGCTGCTTACACAGATGATTAACCCGTGAGAGCTCCAGTGAAGTGCAGGATCAGGCTTTCAGACACCAGTAAAGACTCACTTGTCTTTGTCTGATGCACATGTAAAACATCCTATGAAAGGCTGGCATGTTTTCCTAGAGCAGCTCTGCTAAAGGCTGGGTAGGGATCCCCAGACCAGCACAGAGGGAGCTAGCCTAGACACCGTGATGCCAAGTGCCTCTAAACAAACAGCTGAACTGCTGGTGGTGCTGGAGCTGGCGGATGGAAGTCGGCCTTGGGCATCATGGAGCTGCCCAGCAGTTGCTCATGCAATGCTGGAGGCACAGCTGGACATCCCTGGCAGGAGGCGCTGCCTCTGCAAACAGCGGCTTCACATTTTCCTTTGTAATAAACCCCTAATCTGTTTTGGTTTTTTTAGCTCTTGTTCAGACAAATCACGTGGGCTTTGAGAACTGACCCTGCTGTGGAGCTCTGCATATTTTCATTTCCAGAAAAATATGGGCTTCATTTTTGCCAAATCCTAAGAGTTTCCAAAGTTGGGTTCTGCTAGTGGCCACTGACTCATCCTGTTGCTGTAGCTATTGCCTGCCCAGGAGGTGCCCCAGCATGTGTCTGGGCAGCTTGTCTGCATCATTCTGATCCCGCATTCCTGTTTGTTTCTCTCCTTCCTGACCCCAACCTAGCTGGTCCGAGTGATTATTACACAGACTACGTGGCTACCAGGTGGTACCGCTCTCCGGAGTTACTCGTGGGAGACACGCAGTACGGCCCTCCCGTGGACGTGTGGGCGATAGGCTGTGTCTTTGCAGAGCTGCTCTCCGGGGTTCCCCTGTGGCCTGGCAAGTCTGACGTCGACCAGCTGTACCTCATCCGCAGAACCCTGGGTAAGTGTCTCTTCTGCTCCTGTCAGAGCCTTGGTCTCCCCGATGCCCCGCGGGAGGCACAGGAACGCCCGCCTCTGCCGCTGCCATTCCACATCTTCAGCTGTCCCCACACAGAAAAGAATGAGGTGCCTGCACCAGAAAAGACCAGGAATGTTGTGTAAAGATTTCAAAGATCCAGGTGTTTTCCAGGTTCTGGTACCAAGCAAAGGGTACCTCTAGATAACGAGTAGTCGGATTTAGTTCATCACCGCTTCGGAGGTCTCTGTAACATTGCCAGGGCCTGTGTGCTTGGGAAAGGGAGCATGAACATTGGGGTTTGTCTGCTCCACTTGTTTGTCTTTACTCACCAGGGAATTTAAGGAGCCACGCTGGATTTGGAACAGAGGGTACATAAAAGAGCCATTATCTGTGTAACGCTTACATTCACCCAGTCTCATTGATTCTCTTGGATCTTGGTGTGGAACGTCTGATTTCTTGGGTGGAAAGGAACAACTCCCCTGCTTTTAATTTGTTGGAATGAACTGGGAATTGTCATTTTCACTGAGCAGTTTATGAAACTATAAAGGTGACTAATGGCTTTTAACAGAGAAGCTCCTTAGCTAGAGAAATAGTTTGACGTCAATTTTTTCATCCTCCAGCATACACTCATACTAGGGTGAGGTAAGTCAGAATTTGTTTTGAATGATAGGGTTTCAGCCAGAAGAAATTCCCTTTTGATCCGAGTGATGGACTGAGGCAGTGTTTATGGAGAAAAGCTCCTTGGTCCAACCTGTGTAACAGCGGTGCTTTGGCTATTGCACTGGCTCTCTTGGTACAGATGCAACTTCAACGTTTGGCTTGCTTTGAGCTTCCAAAAAGGGCCTTGAAGCTGCACTGGGGAAAGGCTACAGCACATCCCTCTCGGTGCTGCGTTTCAGCGCTTTTCTCTACGACGTCCTCAGGAGCCTGCAAAAAAGGGTTTCAGCCAGTAGTGGTTAAATGTTCACGAAGCTGGGACACTTGTGGTTAGCCTGTCCCCTTCCAGCAGTCAGGGAAGAGGCGACTGTTTATGCAGACAGGCTGCCTCTTGGGAACCCTTTTCCTCTGAAAATGCTGAAGCACAGCGTTCGCCTGGAGAGCAGAGCCCCCCACTCGCCCCCCTCGCACAGAGCACACCACCCAGGCGTGCCCACGCTGCCCTGCAGCCCCCTCCAAAACAAACAGCAGCTCCTGCCACTTCCTCATCAGAGGCCAAGTCCATCTCGTCTGATGTGAGCAGGGGGGTTGGCTGCTGATCTCCTCCCGTCTGCCGTCCTGGGAAGGATCCCTGGGTGAAGCCAAGTGCTGTGGCCAGCGCAGTGGAGATGCTGGCACAGGACGGAGGTGTTTGTGCAGCTTGGGGTCTCGCCCACCTCGTTCCCTGGCGGTGTTCCCTCGTTCCCTTCTTGCTAGCGCAATCCGAATGTGCACTCCATGATAGGATCTGGGTGTTTGTTCATAAAAACCACTCTGCTGCACAGCACAGTGTTGTGTCGGCTCACTTGATAGTGCTCCACATCTTTAAATGTTCCCTCGGGCGTGTCAGCCTTGGTAGAGAATATAAGCTTCTAAAATCAGCAAATTAACACAACTTTGTGGTTTTTTTATTCTTGGTCAAAGGGGATCTGATTCCCAGGCACCAGCAAGTGTTCAGCACCAACCAGTTCTTCAGCGGGGTAAGAATTCCAGACCCAGAGAGCATGGTAAGAACTCCCTCCTTCCCTTGAGCCTTGCGCTAACCAGCATCTCTCTGCAGTGCTAAGGAGACGTGGCGTTTGGGCCGAGAAACCTTCCTGCTGCTTTTTCCCCAGGGTCACGTGCCCTCTGCTTTGGAAGTAGAGCTAGAAAAGTGCAGCTTGACGTACAGCTGGGCTGCACAGCCATTTTTTCCTTATCCAAAAGCTTTGCCCTCTACATTGCCACTGTAACACTAGAATATTATTTGGAGGTGGCAGAACCCCTCTCATGCCGTTTTAACCGATACCCTGTGTAAAACCATGTGTAAAATGCTTCCTCGCTGCTCCTTCTCCCCACTTCTGGCGGCACAGGAGCCCACCTGCCCATCCTCAGGGATGTCAGGCCGCTCTCCTCCAAGCACACGAAGTGACAGATGCGTTTTGTGAGGGGCCGGTCATGTTGCTGTGGAAAGCTGGTTCTCTGTACCCTGAAGAATGAAAAGCTTGCTAATGTCCTGCTTTTTTTTCCCCCTTCCAGGAACCATTAGAAATGAAGTTCCCTAACATTTCATACTCTGCTTTAGCTCTCATGAAGGTAAGAAACCTACAGGTGGTGGAGCTCTGCACTGAGGCTGAGCAGATGCAGCCTGCTTTGCTTATCAACTGGTCAACGGTTTGAGAGTTGGCTCTGAATTACCAGAGATTCCTGAAAAAACAGAGCTGGAGGAGGTTTGGAGAGGACTTTTTAATCCACTCTTCTATAATCCGCTCATCGTTACCATGGAAAACATTATGCCCTTAGTAAGACGCAGTGATGGAAACTGCGAGGAGGGAGTTGGGAAGAAGGAGGCGGATAGCACTAGCTACGCTGATGTGCTGGATTCAGCCAGGA
>NW_010252297.1:0-10828 GCF_000690775.1 Eurypyga helias
TTTCAGTGAAAATAATAATAACAAACCCCACTGAAAATGTTAAAATGGATAAATCTGAAATGGTATAAACTGATTTTTCAAGTTAGATTCTTAAAGCATGAAGTATGAGTCAGAAGTTTGAAAAATGTGTTTTTTTCCAAGGCATCCTTAAAAATACTCTGATATCCAGGACCTAATTTCCAAATACAAGCATATTTCTTCTGATTTGTATTTCCAAGGGAAGATTTACTATGAATAATGCAAAGGTGTTGGATACGCTCCCAGCGGCTGTTTGACAAAAATACTAATCAAAATTAAGTTGAAGAAGGCTCCTTTAAACAAATAATGATCCACCTTTACTATTTATTCAAAAAATAAATTGCAAGAAAAAAGTACACTGAATGGGAGAACTCTCGCTTCTGCCTGTGCTGCATGAACCATTCCTCATTTATTACCAAATCAGCAAATAGACTTACTGGAAAAAAAAAAAACTGGCCAGGAAATCAACACAGTCAAATGATGTTGGACACGTCGCAGGGTGCAACTAGGTCTTCAGCACATTTGTTCAGTAAGTGGGTCAGCTATTTTGCAGCCAAACCAAGACATCAGCGTATGTAAGGGAGGAAAAATACTACATACCCATGCCACCAAGAACACACGTTGTTCTCAACTTAATGAAAAGCAGAAATGTTATCTCTAAGTCATGCAAGGTGAAACCATAGAAAAAATAGGAAGAAAATAGATGAAAGGATTCATTATTCAAGGCTAAATCATGACCATGTAATCAGTAAAGCAAATAAAAATTTCCTGACGCTTAAATATTTAAATCTTCTGCTAAGTACAAGCAGTTGCAACCAGAAATACAACAAAGCAACACTTACAAATGAAGTGCACAAGTATTTAGTAATCATTAAAGCAATGTTTAATATCCATCCCTTCATAAATGTAGATCTATACAGTGATAATGTTGTGTAACACAAGCACCTCTCTGAAAATTCAGTTTTCCTATTCCTAACCCATTTGTAGGCATAAGGATCCTTTTGTTTTACCAACCCAACTAGTCAGTCATCTAGAACAATGAACTCTATTTATGCATTGGAATTATTTCATTACAGCCATTCTTGTGTTTTAATTCTAAAATGTTTGGCATTTTATCCCAGGATTCACTGAACTATTACTCCTAGTGTTGATTGGTGTCATCTTTTCTGACTCCTGAAATTCTTACTTAGGAACACAAGACAAATTTTTCTATATTCTCTTACCAAATATTCTTCTGAAAGATAGAAGAATATTGTACTACTATATATGTATTACTGTTAGTGACAAAAGGAAAGGGTATGTTCTTCACTGTGTTAAAGGATGAGTGATACCTGGATTCTGTTACATGGTTCACTGATCATGTCGTGAGCATTACGTGCCCGTCTGCACTCTTAGTGTACATCTGTGGTTGAAGCCAGACACGTTATTTTACAAAGTTCATGTCAGAAACCTACTCATTATGTATTATCATATCAAAGGGAATCCTGGTGGTGTGCAACTGCTGACATTGTACCTCTGGGGTCCTCTGGACCCGCAGCCTGTGAAGCAGCAAAGCAAGCTTAATGTGTGAGCAGCAGTGGCAAGGAGATTCACTGGTAGTTTCCTGAGACTGGGTTAACTGCATGAATGAAGCAACAGTAGAAAACGCAAGAGCAGGAAGACTTTTACCCAGTTCTATTTACTTTTATTTTGACTTTTTAGGAAACATGACTAACCATGTAAATGGTGGAGCCATGTCCTATTTGTATCAGTAGGGACAACAGAAGCACATTCTGCACATGACTCTTGAAAGTAATTAATGCCAGATCTGGAAGGGTAAACTTCTAGCATCGGTCATCCTTTGGAAGGACTTTTGGCAGCCTGGCAGCTAACTCACTGGTCATCAGCACAGTTACTGGAAAGCTGACTCTCCCATGAACAGTGCTTTAGCTTCACAAGTGTCCCGCAAATATGATCGTTGGCATCGTAAATGCCTAGGTTTCCTTCTGGCAGTATGTGGCTTGGTGGGAAACCTGGCTGACTGTATGTGACCAGATGGAGAGAGGATATACAGGTCAGGAAATCTCCAAGTTTCAGGGCATAATAATTCCTAATTTTGTAATAATATAACACATAGCTTCTAAGAGTGCTTCTGTCCGTGGTTTTTAAATACTTACTGAGTAGTGTTGAAGCATCAATCCTGCTGTACAGAGGTGAAGTCATTTGCCTGAAGTTACAGAGCCGACCCCAGTAACAACAGATCTAGCAGTGAGCCCCAGTTCCATCATTCTTTTCGTCACTTGGTCAAACTACGTGTATTGAAGTCAAAATCTGCATCCCACATTGTCCCATCACATGTGGTCTTGTACAGACAGGTGCTTGAGGACATGGTCTGGTGGGTATGGTAGTGTTGGGCTGATGGTGGGACTGGATGATCTTATAGGTCTTTTCCATCCTTAGTGATTCTGTGACACAAAAGCAGGCTTGATCTGGAGAAGCCACAGCCTAAATGTCAGAAGCAGAAGCCCATACATAAAATAATTTGGCTGTGATAAATCCCATAGCAGAAGAGGGAGCCTGTCACCAGTCTTGTAAGCGTATTGAATAAGGCAGATACTGGCAACATTAATTCCCCAGTAAGGAACCTTTGACCAAAGTCATTCAAATGGACATCTTGAGTGGAAGGATAGGGAAGATTCATGCTTTCATCACCTGTGAGAAATACCACAGGCTTCTTTTCCAGATGTGGCACTGCCGAAGGTGTCTTCGTACCTTTGTCTGCCCCAATTTTGTCATCTGCAGAACATAGAGAATGATGTCAGTTCTCTTGGCAAAGCACATTGAGTTCAGGGGGTGGAGAGTGCTGTGTAACCTCAAAGTATCCATATTATTTATTGTTAGGCTATTGGTAGCTGTTACATGTAATTTGGATAGTTACTGTGACTTTTCCTTGGGCTGTTTGAGTGAAACTTCCGCCAGCCCCATCCTGAAGCCATGTGTGAGTTTTCTTACACTCCTGTGACTAGAAGTAACATCTCCATGCCTTGTCTCACCTTCTGTCCTCCCCTGAGACCTCCTTGCTGGAGCAGAGATGAAGCGGGTAAGTGGGAAGCAGGTTCTGAAAACAGGAGGAGTAAGAGATGTGTGCAGATTCTGGGAATCCACCTCAAGCCCCTACCCCACCTCTTCCCGCCACCTCCCAGTGCCCGCCCCCAGCTTCAGCCTGCTCCCTTAAACTGCTGCTGCCCTGTGCTGGGTGGAACATTTTCGGCTGCTGACCACGAGACGCGCACTGAGCCATCGGCAGCGCTCAGTGGGACAGGCATGATGGTGCTGAGGTTACGGAGCTGGGCTCCCCTGGGGCCTCTCCTCTCCCTGCTCTTTTCTACCAGCATGGCGGTAAGTAAAGAGGCAGTGTTTGAAAAGACGTCAGCGTGGAAAGCGCTGTCAGAGAAAATCCGCTGAAAATGGTCTTCTTTCTTCTCTTCAGTACATTGCTACCAGAGAAAACTGCTGCATATTAGACGAACGATTTGTAAGTACCTCAACAATTTTATTCTGTCTTAAGAGTCTCATTACAGCTTTTCTAGGCTGATTATTAACTGCCATTATCACTTGTAGCTTTATTTGATCTTCATTGTTATTTTTGATACTTATAAATGCTCTGTGGTTAAACCCATTATCTATTGAGAGGTATACCTTGGTAAAAACATCGGGGAGGCTGGGCTGTTGACAAAAGCACGTATCCAGAAGACGCTACCAGTAACAGCATGCGCTGTTTTCTTGTGCTCTATGTGTACATACCCACAGCGTGAAACTCAACAGCCTCCGTAAATGCAGATACTGCGGACAAAGGGCAAATGCCTGCCCTCTTTTAGCCAAAACCGATTGTATAAGCAGTGCCTGAAAGTCCCCCTGCCCAGATATTCCGCTTTCCTTTTTTTTGCTCCTGAAACAGTGCCAATTATTATTCTTTCCTCTTTAGGGTAGCTACTGCCCAACGACCTGTGGCATTGCAGATTTCTTTAATAAATATCATCTCACTATGGATAATGAACTGCAGGAAATAGAGAGAATTTTGCGGCAAATTACTAACTCCACAGGAACAGTGGAACATTTGATTCAAAACATCCAAACCCTCTATCCTCCAGAGAAGCAGACGCTACCAAGTGAGAAAATAAAAATAACTACACAACTGAAATACATAGTTTATGTAGTTTTCTTGGGGTTTAATTTGGCTAATTGCAATAATTTTATACGTTTGTCGGTTTTACAGATTCAGTTGAGGATTTCACTCGTAAGTCCAGGAAAATAATTGAAGAAATTATCAGATATGAAAACACTATTTTGTCTCATGAAACTACTATACAGTAGGTATCTTCCACCTTTTATATCACTTGACAATCCAAATTGTTGTCTTTGTGTTCTTTTATCAAGTGCAGCTAAGGCACCCTCAGAAAAGTTTTTTGTGCTCATGTGGACCATTGTGCCCACACTGTCATGAGTAGCTGCCTAGAAAGACACAGAAGGATCATGAGGATCTGATATTGCATTCTCAGCTCATCTGCATAAGCCATTAGTTATGCATGAAGCGACAGATAAAAATGTCAGGAACCATGGCAATATTTTTATTTATGTTTCTTTTGTTGTGCCAGCCATGCCAAAATTTTTTTTCATGTCCTTTGGAGATTTTATTAACATGAGATTGTACTGTAATGCAGTGTGTGTGGAATATTTATACAATCATTCACTCTGGCAAATTTTGCTGCATATATCCATGAAAATCAGCTCAGTTACATTAATATAAATCATAAGTAACTATAAATTCAGTGGTATTCTTTCGTAAATTGACAGTGAAAATAAAAATGCAAACATCAATAACTTTTCTAAATCTTAAGGATATGTTTTTTGACCTGAAAGTAGAAAAATGTCCACTTCTATAACATTATGGCAAAGACAATTTAGGCATTCTGACACTTGCAGTGGTTTATTTACAGCACTTATGTTTTACAAATACATCCATAATCAAAGAGGAATAATTTATCATTTAGTTCAGGAGAACAAAGAAAAACTTTCCATAGAGTTATGTTCATACATTAATTACTTTGAGTTTGAGTTTTGCTGATTATAGTCAAGTTTTGCATAAGATTAAGTGCATGCTTTCCCATTTTGGCTAGTTTCCTCAACTTTAATTATCTCTGCTAACAGAGACACCCGTTTTACAGGTGTGTATGTAGCAATGTGCTACGTAGGTGAGACATGTACGGGGAAATGTGTATTGCCTATTCAGAAACAGTTGAAACAACACGCTATTTTTATGTCTCTCTGTCCAGACAGTTGACAGATACACATATATTGAACAGCAACAAGATCGCGCAGCTGAAACAGAAGATTGCCCATCTTGAAGCACAGTGTCAGGAGCCATGCAGAGACACGGCTGAAATACAGGAGACAACTGGAAGAGGTGCCCAAAATGCTTCTTGTATGGTGGAGGGTTAATTCAGTTACAAGCCATAGATTTCTGCAAAGATATATGAGATTACAAGTTATGACAACAGTACTTGGATCAATTTAAGTGCTAGGTAGATGATGTGCAAACAGGGCATTCAGGCAGAACAGAGGTCTCGCTTCACCTTTGTGGCCAAAATATGATTATCCCAAAATGTGTGCTAAGCATGAGGGGCATGAGTAGAATTTCCATGGACATAGGACAAACAGAAGATAACTCATTATCACATTTCTATCGAGCCACCTAAAAAAAAAAATTATTATTCCATTTGCTCCAAAAGTACTTTTTTTGTTGCTGTAGATATTAATGCAATGACTATATATTTTAAATTTAAGTCACTAAAAGTCTATGTGAGTCTCAAGTCCTCCTCATCTTACACAAGTCCTGTGACTTTCAGCAAAAAAAATGCCAATGACAAAGTATGTGGACTAAATAACTAACTTTGCAACAATGACATCTAGATGAATTGTATTTCTTGCACTAAGAAATTTACAATGTCAAATAAACATGAGGATAGAACTGTAGCTAGTTTAATAATGAACCTTTGAATATCTTTATTTTAGATTGTCAAGATATTGCAAATAAAGGTGCCAGAAAAAGTGGTCTTTACTTTATCAAGCCTCAGAAAGCCCAGCAGTCATTCCTAGTCTACTGTGAGATTGACTCATATGGCAACGGCTGGACAGTTTTACAGAGGGTATGCCACTTATGCATTATTACCATGAGCAAGCTTATTGCATCAGCACTGTTTTTATTTACCTACATGAGATACATATCTTTTTTATTGATTTTTTCTTTTTTTTTCTCACCAGAGACTGGATGGGAGTGAAGATTTCAAGAAAAATTGGGTTCAGTACAAGGAAGGATTTGGACATCTGTCTCCAGGTGACACCACTGAGTTCTGGCTGGGCAATGAAAAGATTCATTTAATAACTACGCAGTCCACTCTGCCATACACTTTACGAATAGAACTGGAGGACTGGAATGGCAAAAAAAGGTATTTGCTCATGATGCTTTTGAAAATGACAGCTTAAAACCTACTGCTCCCACTGCTGCGTCAGTTTGTACAGTGCTCTGAAGCAACGAGGAGACCTTAGACTTGCTAACATGCACAGGACACTGCTTTGGCTCCTGAACTCACAGCTGTGACAGCAGTCATGTCTGAAGCCCACGTGTTGGCAGGCCTACTTTATTTGGCAGAAAGAATCTCTTTCTTCTCTTAAAGTTTCTCCACATCTTATGCACCTTAGGGACTAGATGATGATTTTAGGTGCCTTCCAACTTGCCTTGCCTTGTCTTGCCTTGCCTTGCCTTTCTGCAGGAGGGTTCACTATAGTTGCTATTCCTTGAGACATGCACTCCTTCCTCCCACCAAGAACTTCCTCATAACCTAAGTAAGCCTAAGTTTTATGAACCTGGGAGATATGTATATATACATTTGTGCCCATATATTGTAGATCTTTCAAATATCAGTGAGGACTAGTAGTCAGAAACCATGTCTGATGCTGGAGCCCAAATGCTGGTTGGATGTATGTGAGGCACACTTGACCTGAGGCACACAACCATGCAAAACCAATCCCTTTTCAAAGGCTAGGATGCCACAGACACCTTTTCTGCAGTTCTAACACCCATGTTTTTTTCATTTGTGCATGTACTGGGAATGCAGTGTGCTCATTTTCACCATTCTCCTTTGGTAACAGCACTGCTGACTATGCTGTGTTCAAAGTGGGAAGTGAACAGGACAAGTATCGACTGACTTATGCCTACTTTATCGGTGGTGAAGCCGGGGATGCCTTTGATGGCTTTGACTTTGGAGATGATCCAAGTGACAAATCTTTTACGTCCCATAACGGCATGCAGTTCAGTACCTATGATAACGACAATGATAAATTCGAAGGCAACTGTGCTGAGCAAGATGGATCCGGATGGTGGATGAACAGATGTCATGCTGGCCACCTCAATGGCAAATATTATATAGGTGAAGTATCTTCTAAATACCTGTAAGCCAGGACATTTATCACGTTGCAGTGACAAAGAAAAATGGATCACTTTCACTGAGTCTGTTTTACCATCTGGATTTCTCAAAGCTGGCATAGCCCATTCTTTGCCACAGCTGTCAGCACCAACAGTAGGAATTTACAGATGCTCTCCAGGCAAAAGTAGGAGATTCAGTCCTGAGAGAAGCAAACTTGAGGGAAGAAGGGCAGAGAGTGGGGACTGTTAGCATGCCCAGGGATGCCATGGAGGTGTCAGTACCAGAAAAATGTATGGACAACCTAACTATTTCAGAAAGCAGCTAACTGTTTTGCTCCAACTGATATTTTTTAGATGGTGTGTACACATCAAAAGATGCTGGTCCATCCGGATATGACAATGGCATTATCTGGGCAACCTGGCGTGACCGGTGGTACTCCATGAAGAAAACTGCAATGAAAATCATCCCATTCAACAGACTGTCAGTAGATGGACAGCAGCACAACTTAGGCAGCTCCAAACAGGTTCGACCAGAGGGACGAGGAGATATTTAAAATGACAACAGAACATAGTAATCCTTCCAAACACTGAGCATGGACAGCTGAAGTGTTAAGCTTGCTGTATCTTAGAGAATTTGGCTTTGTTTACCAATTTGTTACAGAAATATTTGTACTTTGACTTGAGTATGACTTCTACATTACTGTTTCTTTTAACACAGGTAAATTGATAGCCTCGTGATCAGAAATAATCCCTTGCCTTCATGTGTTTTACATGCTACATTTTTAATTTCCAACTACTATAACTATGTATGAATACTATCAAGATGTCCTCATAGCCTTATGTACTTCTTTCTTTAGAAGAATATTAAAATGCTCTCTTTTTTTCTGTTGTAGGTTGGAGACTCATAAAGGGACAATTTCACAAAGACTGGTCTGAACAGGGAAAACAAATCTTTTTATCTCTTAGACACTGAATTTGCCTAACATTATGCAGTTCAGTTTTGACTATAAAACACCATTGACTGTAAAATGCCCAAGCCTCTTCACTGTGCAGTGCTTACCCCTGTACATGGTTATATTTTTCTGTACAAATTCTCAATAAATTTTTGATTATAACAAAAAATATGAACTTGTTATCTGTGCTTTACTGTTGGCCAAACAAAAAAAGTAAACTTTATGATGGTTGGAAGGTTACTCTGACCAAAGCTGTTTGATTCAGTCATTTCTGAATTGCATGCCAGTAGTTTCTGCTCTTTGTTTTGAGGTGAGTGTTAGAGCTATTTCTCCATAAAATGTGGCTTGTTTCTGAAAGTTTTCATTCTGTTTTTACATGAAATTGATTTGTGACACAGAGCAAAGTACATAGCCACTTGAAAGAAGCCTAGTTTACTGCTGAAGACTACTTAACTGAGCTTACCATGAATGAATACATTTTCAATCAGGCTGTGTTAGGAAGTATACTGTCAATGACCAAGAACAGGTATTTTACTCCAGAGCATACATATTAACAAGTTTCTCAAATATTACTCAGAATAAAATTTTCATTTGCTATATTGCACGTAGTATTAGACTGTACAGTCATTACTCAGGAATAACCCATTTTTATTCACAAGTATTTAAGAATTAATCTAACATACCTAGTGCCATTATGTGACCAAAAAATATTAAAATTCGCAGAAGAAATTAATTATATTTTACTGGCATTTTCTTTTTCTAGATCTGGTAATAATTTTCCATATTATCCACATGAACAAACTCAGAGCACAGATCAAGAGCATCAAAGAGTTTGCAATGCTGTCTGAATGTACTCAGAATATTTGATGAGTGCATTTGGGGTTGCATTAGCAATCAAATTACGTTTGCGGATAAATTGCTCAACAAAAAAGGCACT
Source organism: Eurypyga helias (assembly GCF_000690775.1). Taxonomy (NCBI): domain Eukaryota; kingdom Metazoa; phylum Chordata; class Aves; order Eurypygiformes; family Eurypygidae; genus Eurypyga; species Eurypyga helias. The sequence continues at coordinate 9,371 of NW_010252297.1, forward strand.
CAGAGCTAGAATATACATGTATCTAGATCTATATCCATAATCTATGTATTTTTATAAATCACTATATAACTATTTCAAGTTCTTATATTATGAAGTGAAATACGAAATGTATCCTGGTCTTTATTTTAGTACTAGTGTAAGGCCAGAAGTTCACCCAGTATGTCTGAACAGCACATTCAAATGCTTTATTTTAAAGGCAGGGTAACATTACACTAATAAGACAGATCTTAAAGGCACTTTATGCAGCCTGAGCACTTTTCTAGTTTTGGTGCCCAGGTCTCTAGCAAGGCTGCTGCTCAGCCTCTTTCATGAGTCTCCATATCGTGATAAGCTACTGGCACCCTGTTGTTTTTACTGAGGTTGTTTTGATTCAGTCTAAATTTTAACCTTGGGCCAAAATCTCAGTGGAAGGGAGGTTTCTCAGGAGCGGGCAAGAAGAAGCCATCATTAGCATGGGGTCAGCACGGGGTTATCAAGTGTTTGGGATGAGGGATGACCCCTCCACACCACTGAAGCAGTATATTTGCATGGCTCTTGCACCCACGCAACCAGCCATTCTGTGTGGCTCACTACCAGCCTTGACATCCAACTCCTCACCAAGCAAAGCACTTTTTTGGAACATTTCATGCTGTGAGGCCTCTCCCGTGGTTCCTTGAAGCTGAAGCAGTATGTGCAGAGAGGCCTGCGGGAAGGATGCAAGAGGAGGGGTTGGCACGCCCAGTCTGATCCTGGTTCTGCAAACACCCACTTGAATGGCATTGGCCAAATCCCTTCCACTTTCTGCTTTCAGTTTATCCCACCTATGACATGACTTAAGGTTATTATTTATATATTTTAACATGGAATTAAAAAATATACCTTTCCCCTCTGTCCCTTTGACTTCTGTACGCACACTCCTCTAGGTCTTAACTGTGATTTGCCTCTCATGGTTTAGCTTGTAGCCACAATGGTGTATTTGATGACAATCTGCTCTAACTACACACATTTCACTGGTATGAGCTGGCATTTTATGGTTTGCTCACCAGAACTAAGACTTACTTATTCTTCCAGTTGATTTGCTGGTTGGTGTCCCAGGTTTTCATAAATCATTTTAACGTCTCCTCCAGTGGTTAGGAGGGTCAAAGCTATTGAATCCAAGAAACCTGATCTTTCAAAGTCCTATACCAGAGTTCATCAGGAAGTCTGCAGGATCCCAGCCTATGGTGATATTCTCTGGGCCCTGAAAGAAAACTGGCAAGACTCATGCTGCTCCTTTCTACTGGTTCCAACTCTCTATCAGAAAGGGGCCTGAAAAGATCTCCTATTTCTTCTGACTCTTAGAGAGAGAATAATACTCTCAGTATTATTTTTTTAAAGCAAATAATTGCAATTGGGCTTAATGCCCCTATTTTGTATACTGAGAAGTCATATTTCTCTTTTCTAAATCAGTCCTTATCATACATAGAATCATAGAATCAT
>NW_010252298.1:0-214 GCF_000690775.1 Eurypyga helias
GCACTTCCCAGGCTAAGGCAAGCTCCCACAATCTTCTGAGGTGGATTTCACGTGGAAGAAACTGCAAATAGCACCGGTGAGGAGACACGACCTTATAGGAGATGACCAAAGGCATACCTCAGCTTTTCCTGCCCCAAGAAGCTCACTCCTGTCTTGCAGCAGGGTACAGGTAGCAGCAGTCCAGTTGCAGAGACATGTTCAGGAAGAAAAGGAT
>NW_010252298.1:347-799 GCF_000690775.1 Eurypyga helias
ATTTAGAGTGGAGGGAAACAAGGCAGTTACAGCCAGAGTGCCGAGAAATGCCATCACCTGTACTGTGTTGTAGCAGCACCTGTGGGGAGTGTGACCCACAGCCTTGGCCTTGCAGCACACCAGGTGCTGTGGAGAGCTTGAGGAACACCCCAAAAAAGAAAAAAAAAAATCACACCAGGCCAAACTGCTCCATATACCTGCTGCCTCCAAGGATGCTCAAGGTCTGAGTCTCCCACATGCCCTCCTTTTGCACGCTGAGCGTGCTGCAGGGCTGGAGGTCTTAGCTCAGCCTGGTCTGCTCGACAGCATGCCCTTTGTGGTCCTAGCATCTTGCTCTAGCAGCTAACAACCAAATAAAGCCCACCTGGTCCAGCATGGAGCTCAGCAATGGCGCAGCCACAGAGACCGAGGGTCCTCCTGACATTCTATACAGCTCAGATGTTTTCCCAGCC
>NW_010252299.1:0-804 GCF_000690775.1 Eurypyga helias
GCCGTGGAGCCCTCGCTCCGGGGTCGGCGGCTCCCGCTTCCCGTGGCTGTGTGGCAGCTTGAATCGCGGCGTGCCGGGTTCAGCCGCTTCCCCCCCGGCCCTTCTCTTACCCAGGGCTTGTCCGGATTTCGGCTGCTGTCCTGGCACACGGGCGTTGGTGTCCACAGGGCCAGGAGCTGGGCTATGGCATCGCTGTGATTTGGCAGGAGCATGAAGCACGCTGGTGCGCTGTTTTCAGGAAGGTTTTGATCGGTCAGCAGTATTTCTGTACAATATGGGGTTTTCAACATTTTAACCCGGCAGCTAAATATTTCCTGGGTTTTCTGGAGCGATTTGTTGAAAGGATAACCTCTTTCTTAAAGCCCTGTGTCAGCATCTTCAGAATTCTCGGTAGTTCAGGGGGTTTATCGACACAGTGGATACGTATCTGCATCTGGGCTCCGGAGCAAAAGGGGTGGTTGAAGACGTCTCCCGGTGAAGGGGTGTGGAAAAAGGCGATGGAGGTGAGGATGTTATGGCTAAACCACTCTGCCAGCGCTTCTAGACACATCCAAAAAAGGCAGCTTGGGACCACAGGAGTGTGAAATAGAGAGCTGCCTTTGCTTGCAGCCCCAGGGCATCTGCTGGGATGTTCTGAAAACCCCGACCGCTTCGGGTTGCCGTATGTTTTTGCACCTTAAGAAAACAGGCTCTTTGGAGGCTTCTATGCTATTTTTAATGTCGACACTTAATTTGGTGTCGCTGTCTGTGGAATAGCTGTTTCCCTGCAGCGAGAGCGTGCCCGGCCGTACCCCGAGCCATCCT
>NW_010252300.1:0-28216 GCF_000690775.1 Eurypyga helias
TTTATTTTATTTTCCTTTTCTTTTGTACTTGTGTTGAATTTTGAGGATATCTTTTTGTATATATATTTTTTTCCAGAGTCCTAAGAATTGTTTTTTTTTAACAAAAGCAGAGATTCTGATATTTGGAGCTGAGCCGTTGAACAAACCCTTAATATTTACTTGTAGGAAAAACAAAGATTGACAGCTTGTCCTCTCCCTTGAGCCCCAACCCAAACCATTCTATGATTCTATGATTTCCATGGCTTATATTTCTCTTTTACCTACACTCTTATTTAATGTAGTCCATGGATGATACATTGCTTTAAATTATTTATATTGCAGACTTCGTTCCCCAGCGCCTGTTAGTTCACTTTGAGGCAGAGCCCAGTGAAAGGTCTGGCGAGCCTTTCTGAAAAATCAATACCTCTGTGATCCAGACTGTAATAATTAAACAAGGGCAATTAAATGATCAAGCGGCCAACTTAGTCTGCCTTGACAAAGTGCCTTTTTGTCTCATAAAGGTGATGTTGTTAAAGCATGCAGTGATTAAAAGTCACAGTGAGGTGGCTCTTACTGGAAAGTGTCCTTTCCAGCTGCAGACATCCCCGTGCAACATGTGGTCTTGCTTAATCTGGATTTGGGCCATTTGGCTTGTGTACACTGTCACTTGCTGAGCTGCTGCAAATTTGTCTGATTTAAATTAATATTATTTTTGATGTATCCACAGTTGTGTATAACCACTTACCGTAAGCAGACTCTGTGACCCTTCTCCGTAGTCTCCCTTTGCTCCACGCGACGTCGAGGGCGCATCCTTCCCACCCGCTGCCGTGGCGTGGGACACATGGCTGGTGAAGTGGCACACACGGCAGGTTTGGGGCAGGTGCAGTACCAGGAGGGACAGTAATGGTACAGGAAAGTGCATTTGCAGGCTGTGGTGCAGGATCTGACCCTCGCTGAGGGGCTTGTCCGCCGCCTTCGACTGCTCTCTCTAATTGGGATCACACTGATCGGTTGCTAAAATGATGCTCCCAATAGGCCAGAGTGAGTTTCCTGGAGAAAAGCCCGAATCACGTCTCTCAGCATGGTAGTCTGGCTGATGTGAAATAAAAGGTATGTTTGTCAGTTTTGTGTCACGTTTCCTCCCTCACCTCCTGCTGGGGAGCAGGGCTGATATGATTAGAAGCAGCTCAGACATGCCTTTTGGATTGCCTGCAGCAATACTAGCAGGGACTTTGTTTTTTGGTTTCCATTTTTAAAGCTGGTCTTGGTTCCTTCCAGTTCTCCATTTCCGTTGCTCTTCTGAAGATTGCTCAGCTTGCTGAATACATACAGCTATTAGAGAGATGCTTAAAATAACCCCAGATCCCTGGCTGAGGTCACAAACCAGGGAGTGAAAATATTGAGTCAGGAGTACCTTGGGTGTTTAAGCAGCAGATAGCATTGTTTGCAAATAATCCTAAAAAAATAAACAGGCACCTCTCTGGAAAGTCAGCAGCGAGGGTTTCTGTGTCGACTGGGAGCCTGCAGAAGTCGGTTAACAGTTGTGATTGCACTGACAGCCAGAAAGGGTGTACGTCGGGAGGGTAAAATCCACGATGATGTTTGCAGGCGTGATGCAGCGCTTGGTGTCAGCACACAGCGTGTGTGCTGTGCATGCCTTCACCTTCGAACGGGCGTGCGGGAACATGATTCAGCGCTCTCCGTATAGATGATGTTGTGGCCAATGTGAAACGTGGTAAAATACTAAGGCAGGCAAAAGCCTAAATATCTCAGTCTTGAAGTGTCACCTCAGGGCCTAGTGGAAGGGTACTCGAGGGCTCTGCTTTTCTGGGTTCCTGTTGGGAATGCGTTTTCCATGAAGCATTATGTGCGTCTCCATTTTCTGAGTTTCTCAGATGAGAAATCAGAGTTTTCCACTGAAAACAGACCTTTGTGTGTGAGCCTTTGGTTAGCTGAAAGTCCTATTTTCTCAGGTAAGGAGAAAAATAGGAGAAAAAAACCCCAAAAGAGAAAAAAAGGAGAAAAATAGAGCTTGTAAGGAAATTTTCAACTACCTCTCAGCAGCCTAATTTGGGAAATTCAAGCTCTCAGCTCTGAGAATTTTCTGATCGTGAGCACTGGTGTTATTCATTTATGAAAGCCTGGGAAAACCATTCCAGATCCTACTTACTCCTAGCGTGTGTGATCGACAGTCCCGCTGTGTACGAGATGGTACTAGAAGCACTTGGCTAGGTGGGAACCAGACCCTTTGCAGTGCCACCTCCTTTTGCCACTGGGGCCGCATCCCAGATTGCACTGCATATTTTAAAATTCTTCTGGATTTATGAGGGCTTTGTGCCCTCATAATCTCCTCACTGGAAATCTCTGTAGCATCTGGACATCCATAAGCTTTCTTTAACAGGGTCCATGGTGCAGAGGGAAATTTGGGTTTCCCTATCTCATTTCACAAGTGCTTTATTCTTGCCGGTGCATATGCCAGTTCTCTTTGGCCTGCAACAGCCAGCTCACAGTGCAGTGGGCATCTAGTTTAATGCTACTGGTATTATGATAAATGTTGTGTGATACTAAATTAGGTCTGCCAAGGATTGATACGACTTTAATCCCGTTTTTTAAATACATATAAAAGTGTCTCTGCTGTAGAACTGCCTTTTTGGCAGATTTATGGGTGCATTTGGGAATAATGGTGCAGGATGATGATTATAAAACTATATAAAACATTCTTTATTGTTCATTACCATTGCTTTATATTAACTCATGATTATCTCCTGATGCATTGCAGTTGCAAAACCCAGGCCCTGCCATGTAAGAGTCTGAACAATTGGACACTAGGAGGTTTGGGTAGGAATACACTCTCACTTGTTTTCACGCAGAGGCGATGGCCTGGCTTCTTCCAGCAGCTTGCAGAGATTCCCACAAACAACAGAGATGAGTGTTGGGAGGTTTTTCCACGGGCTGTGGGCAACTCATGTTGCAGATATGCTGATGGGCCCCCAGGCCAGTCAGCAGGGCAGAGCGATTCCTCAGCACAAGCAGCCTGGTCTGCTCAAAACCTCCTCAGGGGCTTGGCCAGATGCTGTAGCTGAAGAAAATGCCCCTCCTGCAAGGAAGCAGCAATGGTGGTACTTCTAAACGTAACAGGCTTCAACAGCAAACACAATTGCCAAATCTTCAGCAGCTCTTAGCTTGTTGAGTACCAATAAAAAGGCACTTGAAAAAGATCTGTCAGAATTGCATTAGGTGGAGCCGAGTTCTTTTGGATACCTGCCTCCCTGGTAAGAATTGAACAGCCAAAACATACAGTCCTGAGCACCTCAAAACGGTCGGTTGTTGTCATGAGGCAAATCCCAGATACGCACCTGAAAATAACTTCCATTGCCATCAGAAGGCTTGGGATAATGCCATTAGCACCCCAGCTGCTCTTCCTCCTCTTGGTGAACAAGTGGGTATTGCCAGCTGATCTTTTGAACATCAAACCTGCATCAATTAAATATCACAGTGTATTGGGATCGCTCTCTCACTGCTCGTGACTTTAGTTTGAGTACAAGACATCTGGCTCTGTGAATGCTGCATCGGTTTGATTTTTTTTAGTTGCTTCTTTCTCTTTGAGTCAAACAAAGCCCATCTTGAATGCCTTCCCTCTGAAGTCAGGGGTGCACGTCTGTGTCTCGTAATCATGCGTGCAATGGCACTCTGATTGCATTTTGCGTGGCCGGCCAATGATAACATTTTATTGAATTGGTGCATAGATTAAATCCCTTCAGCCATGACAATTAAATAGGAAAAAATGTGTATGCCATTTACAGGGATAATATTTAATCAGAAAGAGACAAGAACATGAGTCACCAGCTCAGAAACAAACCCAGTCTTTATATAAATCCAATTGAACTTGTTCCAGCTGTTTGCAGCAAAAATGTAGTATTTTTCATAGCTACAACAACTGCAAATGAGCCCAGCTGAATTTGTCCAAAAGTGGGACCTTCGGCACATTTTAAGGACCCCACATTACCATTTAGTGATGGCGGCCGGGGAAAACACCTAGGCAGCGGCAAAGGCTGAGTCACTGGCAAGGAAGGTGCTGAGCAATGTGGGGCTTTGGAATCTGTCTATGGATTCAGTTTGCAGGTCTGCGTGAAGGACAGCAAGAGCTGTCGTGCTCTGGTCCTGTGGTCCTGGCTGCAGCCCCACTGCCTACCCCCCTGGGGCTGAGACCCCCGTGGGGAGTGATGCTCTAGGTGGAGGCAAGGCTCATTGAAATGAACCCTTTCACACAGCACGTTCCCATTAGGGACAGCAGAGAGAGCACTGGGCACTCGGCTGCATTTCCGACAGTCAATTAGTATTAATCAAACCCAAGACATAGAGCTAAATTATTAAGAATAGTCAGAATTGAATAGCAGAGGGAGGTCTGCTGGGACAGCAGCAGTCTGGAGATGTTCCAGTTGTTTTCAAGTTTGCCATAACCTCTTTGGCAGAGAAAACAAGCTGGACCTTTCATGCTGGCGGGTTTAGTTGCACAGTATGACCCTCCAGCCTGGCTGGAGACAAAGGCAGGAGGAAGTCTCTTGCTGAAACTTTTCTCCAGTCTTCAGAGTATCTAGGAATTGTGAGTATGTGTTAGGACCCCACTAGCAACGTCTCCCAGCCTTCAAGATTTCACCCTAAAATCAAGGCTGGTCAATTAATTCCTTTTAAATTCATTCAGTCTGTTCTGCTGCTTCCAAACTTCAGTGATTAAAGTGCCTCGTGGTCCCAAGCACAAAAGTCTAAGTAGGATGCAATCTTTGTGGCAGCGACCTTAGGACTTTTCCAAAATTAGTATTACGTTAACTTGACAGGGTCTTTTGCCCTCATAAAAACATGTTAAATGAGGTTAATTATCCCATCCTTTCATTCTTTACTAACCCATTTCCTTTCACCTGCCCAAACTGATTTTGGCTGACAGGCCTGTACATGCTATTTCCATTTTAAGGCTTGGGTCCTGTATTTATTTTATTCTGGCCCCGTCAGACCTGGCTGAGTTCCAGGCAGTGCTGAAAAATCAATGCTGATTTTGCTGAGTGCCCCTTGGCCACCTCTTTTTAAAATTCTTGGCTATGAGGTAAGTAGACTACTGCTCTTAATATGTCCAACTTCAGTAAATGAACTGGTTCATCCTAGCTGGGAAGGAGCAACATTAGTTTCACCTGCCTAGACATTTACCTCAATGAATGACTCAAGGAAGTTCCAGTGTGGATCAGCTAATGACACCGAAATCAGCCACTCTGCTAAAAAGACAGGAAAATGAATTTACGTCCTCAGACCTTGTGCACCCGTGTATGTCTCAGTAAAGAAGACATACACACGTTTACTCAGAGGAAATGCTTGTTATACGAGCGAGAGCAAGAATGACAACATACAAACAAGTGACACGTGTGAGCGCATCGAATACAGCAGCACCGTTCCCTGCATGGTGGCAAGGTGCTCTTATTTACCAATTCTTTTCAGTCTTCTACTCAGCAGAGATGTGTTTTCAAAAGGTGCAAGAGGTAAAATCCAGGGCGATTGAATTTGGTGTTGAATCGAAGATGAGGGGGTGGGGGGAGGAAAAATCTTAAGCGTTCATCTAGGAAAGGAAACTAAAAATTCAGTGTCCAGCAAGTGGAGAGGGACATCAGCTGGTTCTCTCTGAGGGCATATCTGCACTTCGACGTGGGGATGCTGAGATCTCGCTGCACGTGCAGTTCAGGAACTCATGGCCACAGAGCTGCAGCTGCAGAGGGCAGTGCTACGTAACCTGTTAAATAACAGTATTTAAGGTCATGGGATTTCTTAGCCTTGCTGCAAATGTTATACTTTGACAGAATAAAACCTGAACTTTTGCTTTATTTGTAATACTTAGTGTGTGCATCAAAATAGAAATGGTCCTTCTCTGGCTTTGGCTATTTGCATGCCAGCTAGACTTGTCTCCTGACCTTGAAACCCAGAGAAGATGTATTTCTGTTGCCATCAATCATTCTTCTGCAAATGAACAGGCCCTCCTGAGTGCTGGGACAGCAGCAGGACAGGCAATATTCTCCAGGCTAGAAGAGTGGCTTGGCTAGCTGGCATGTTTAGCGTGAGGGATAAGTAAAAGGGAGACCAGCAGCTGAGCGCTGCCTACAGCCGGAGTACGTAAAAGAGGAAGTACTTTGGCAGTGTTGGCTCTGATAAGGATGGAGCTACATAGTCCCCTGGTAACCTGCTGCACAGCAGTGAGCTGCCAGCGCTGTTCTTGTGGGGACATGAGGCTCGTTAAGCAAGGAGCTACACCTCTCCCCAGCCCCAGCCTCACTGGTTGCTGCAAAAGGTGTTTTTTTAAGTGATCTGCTCAGTGTCACCTTGCCTCCTGTGTCACCATTGCAGTCTCCTTGGACCAGCGGCTGCTCACAGTGACAATAGGCTGGAAGGAGGTGATGTGCAGGGGAAAGCAAATTGCGCTCCTCTTTTTTTGGCCTAGAAGGCTGTTAAGATGCACCTTGTCTTAGTGACTTTTCTTGATCAGAGAGCTGGAGCCCCTATGCTATGAGGATGGGCTGAGAGAGTTGGGTTGTTCAGCCTGGGGAAGGAAAGCTCTGGGGAGACCTTATTGCAGCCTTCCAGTGCCTGAAGGGGCTACAAGGAAGCTGGGGGGGACTTTTTACAAGGGCCTGTAGTGACAGGACAAGGGGTAACGGGGTTAAATTGAAAGTGGGGAGGTTTAGATTGGATATCAGGAAGAAATTCTTCCTGGAGGGGGTGGGGAGGCACTTCAGCAGGTTGCCTAGAGAAGTTGTGGATGCCCCATCCCTGGAAGCGTCCAAGGCCAGGCTGGATGAGGCTTGGAGCAACCTGGTCTAGTGGAAGGTGTCCCTGCCCATGGCAGGGGGTTGGACCGGATGGTCTTTAAGGTCCCTTCCTGCCCAAACCTTTCTGTGGTTCTGTGACTGGCACGCTTTGTTGTTATCTCAAAAGTCAATGGAGTTTCAGCTTAAAGCTGGGGGCAAACTATGGCAAATCAGATCCCTTCTACAGAAGATTTTACGTTAAAAGCTCAGTCGTAGCTACAGGTTTTCTGCAGGTACTCAAAATATTGTAAGTGTAGCTGTTGTAAAAGAACATCTCTGACACCAGGCCTTGATTGAGGGTGAACAATACATTATTCTCTTCCATAATAGTAGTAGCAGATTTCAGAGAGTGGAGCTGCTTTCTCTCGAATAAAGGGAAAAAGAGACACAAAGCAAAGTAGCAGACAGAACAATGTAGGTTTCCGACTGAGGGCAAATAGGTCATGTTTAAGACATCAAGTGGGACTTGGGAGATTTATGTTCAAGCCTCTCCACAAGCAGGTTTTTGCGTGTCCAAGGTCCTTTAACCTTCCTGTGTTGCAGTGACCTGTTTGGAAACCACAGATATTTTTTTGCTTAATTTGGGTTTGCTGATGCCAGTGGATTTCTTTGATTGGTATTGCTCATGTCCTTAGGCTGTGGGGTCCTCAGGAAGGATAAGGTATCTATAATTGACTTATGTATATGCTATACGTGCTTGTACAGCGCTTTGCCCAGTGCGATCCTGGTGCTACTATGCGGGCTCTTTAAACGCTGCCGAAACACACACCGTGGTCAGTAAAATACAATGCTGTCACCTTTGCTGTTACCCTCTGCCTCAGTTTTATTTTTGCTGGATAACTGAAGCATGAATTGGTTAGTAGCATGTCCCTGCATACGTGTGCATGCACACGTAGTGTCGTGGGGAATAGGTAGGAAGCTGTTAGCTTCCTAGGAATTAGGAAGCTCTTAGTGGACCAGCCATTCTGAGGCACGCAAACATCTGTGTGTGGAGTACCCAGGCATTTCCTAATAGGCTGTGCTAAATTCCCAGGCAGAAGAATGAAAACGTGTACTTGCTTGAAAAGTCCATGCATGTCGATTCAATGAACTGCTAGCATGGTGTTTTATCCCTATCCACAAGACAAAAGCTTTGCTCTTGTTGGAGAAGGCCTGGTTGAAAATGAGGTAGGAGCTTTTCTTTTTCCTCTTTTCCTGCCTCTGTGTGTGTGTGAGTTGCTATGGTGAACAAAGGGTAGGAAGACCTCTGCTTTTTCTCCACAAAACTGTAATCTTATTCCTCCTGCTACTGCCGGTTTTCTGCGAGATATCTCCATATGTATATATATTTATATGAAATACATATACGTGTGCAGTCCCTCACATGCACGCACACACAGCTGCTTTGGGAGAAGGGCTACCTGACTTGTCATGGTGTGCAGCAACAGGCTGCTAGAGCCAGGGAGCTAATTTTTGTGAATGGCTCAGCTGGTGACATGACTTGGCTATGTTTCCAATTTAAGCAAAGCAATCTTGGGAGGACTGGATGAATCAGAAAAAGCCTTCCATATTGTTAGCATTTTAATGGCAAAATGAGGGCGATCCTCCCCCTCCCCCAGCAAGGTTCATGTGAAGGTGCAGCAGAAATATGTATGAAGAACTGGAAGCTATTATATTAAACACAGCATCTTCAGCCACAGCAAACATAAAAATGAACAAGAACGGCTTTTCTATTTAATAACCTACATTTTTTCGCTTACTGTTAAAACAGATACAGTGAGAACAGTGTGGTCTCTGCAGGGTATTGAGTAAGGACAGAGCAGGTTTCAGCCCTGTGTTAACTTTGCCATAGCTGTATTTCTTTCAGGGCTTAAGTCTGTGGGCTGCAGCAGATTCCTGCCTTTGCAGTGAATCTGGGGAAATGCTTCGTCCCAGCTTCACATCAGGGCTGGGGAAATGCTCCTCAAACTAAACTCATAAATGGAGCTGCTGAGAAGGCTTTGCAATGGCATATTGTTTTCCACTGGAGACTGACTGGGCTGAAAGGAGAAGGGAAACCTTTCTGTGGCATTTCAACATTTCATTTTGAAATGCACATGACTTTAGAATATACTGGCTCGAGGTTTTTAGGCTGGAGTGTTTCGATGTACCATTTGAAAATGACTTTTTGGTTCAATCTGTATCTCTCAAACAGTATCATTTGACTGTATAAAGTCAGAACTGACATGACTTCATTTTCATAGAATAAATTGCCAGCAGATAGACCAGATATGGTTAAAGTAAGGGATTCCTGCACATATGTCTCTCCAGTGCCCGGTTTATGCCCTTTCCTCCTAGGACACACATCCAATTTATTTTTTTGCCTGCCATCTAGACTCCAGGAGTCATATAAAAAAAAAATTGGAGTGCCTGGCCCCTTTTGACCAAAATACTCAATTATGGATACATCTGGTTCAGAATATGGCAGATGCTTGCTAAAACCTTAACATTCTCCAGCAGTTTCAGACACATGTAACAGCTTCTGTGTGGAGAGGCTGGTTGGCAAATCGCTTGGTCCATATTATCTTCATATATCTCACTCCTGAAATACCAAAGGGGGAAATGCTCTCAGTGGTAGTTAAACGTTACTGCTGTGATCTTTGTTCTATGGTTTTGTGGCTTTATTATTTTACAAAGGTCAGCATTAATTCAGCAATTTTCTTGCCTTTATTCCAGTAAAAACCTTACCATATCCATTTGTTCCTTGCAGTTTATTATTCCTAGTCTGGTGTCTGCTGTTCAAAGCTTAATGGAAATCCTGAGAAATATTATTTCCCACCTGTCTGTGTGAGTTTAGTACTTACAGCAGTTTTGAGTAATTTCTTTGCCTGCTCCATCCATAATTACGGCTGGACCTAAATGTAATGTGTAGTCAAGCTAAAGCCAAAGGAGCTCTGCTGCTACCCTGCTTCCTTTTACTTTTGAAGTTAAGGACAGCAGGAGTATGAGTGTCTATCACTTCCGCAAGCATTTCAAATTATATTCTGTTAGCTGGGACTATCTCTGGGCTCAGTCACAGCCTGAGCTTCCTTCAGAAAATCAGTGATGCCGAGGTCTCCGCCTGATGAGCAGACAGCCCTGTTTAAAGGCTGCAGTGGGATAAATGCCACTGACGAGCGCAGCACACCGAAAACCTTGGTGCCAGAGCCCAATAGAAGTGCTCCAGTGCTGAGGCATCTCTCTTTTTCTGTCTTTGCCGTGCCAGATTCACCCTGCTTTACCGCTCTGAGCCTTAACAGGGCTCTCAAAATTAGCTTTGACCTTTTAGGTGGCTTGCTTCCATCTAATGAGCATGGCAGCTTCTTTAACGAACATCAGAGCAGGGTGCCGACTCAGCTAATTTGATTGCCTTTTATGCATTAATCAAAACCCTCACAGTAATCTGACCTTGACTAGGACGTAACAATGTTGAACACTGCTCTGCGTTTTCCTTCAATGCTACGGTGGGACGTTGCAGTGAAGAAGGTCCCCTGGGTCACAGCTGAACCTTCCTTCTGACCCTGCCTCTAACCTATATTCCCTGAGAGTGTTTGCCCTCTGCATTATTCACAACGGCCCAGTGGCTCTTTCTTCCTCATCTATAGGGATCAGGCTCTGCTAGTTTCTTTCCCATCCCTTCTTTTAGGTCATCATGTTGTGAAACTTATAAAAAGAAACTGTGGAAAACCAACTTCTCTTGGAAATTATGAGAGTACATTTATTCAAAGGGAGGGTTGCTTCCTTATTTGTGAAATTAAGAATAGAGAAAATTGCCTACGGGTTTCTAGCAGGGCAGCTAGATAACTTTTATAACATATCAACTCCAGAAAGTACTTTGGAAGGTGATGACAGACAGTAATTAACAACTAGTAAGGTATCGATTCACGATGTCTTAAAAATTTTTGTTGCTGTTGAACCAGCCAATAACTTATCTTGGCAGAAGTAACATTTGGTTCAACATTTCCATTAAGCATACAGCCTCTCCTCCATCTATCAATCACCCGGGCTTGGCCCTCAACCATCTCCTGCCTGGCAAAAAATGCACAAGTGCCGTCCTTTGGCCTTCCCACATCGATCCCTCTGCTCTACAGGGCTTCGGGGGCTTTGTCACTGGAGCAGTCAGTGTGGACAGAGGTGGAAAGCACAGCACCTTTTTAAAAGACCCCGTCATGGGCAGAGACCACCAGAGGTGTAAGGATGCCCTCTGGACTGTTACGTGTTTTTCACCTGAAGAAATCCATCGTACAGAATGTTACTGGGGTGAAGTCACCTATCCATGTCCAGAGTCTAGGAAATGCTCTTCTAACATGTCCTGCTGCTTATCCCCAGATGATCTTGCCTTCATCTAGGTGTCTTAATAGTTCCACCTTCCCATGCTCAATAATGTAAGGCTCAGAAAAGGCTGAGAACTCAGTGGACTTGGAGAAAGCTTTGACCTTGGGGAAAGCTTTAGACTTGGGCAGCTGGGTCTGGAGTCCCTAGAGCATCCCATCAGAGCCGGGGGCCTCAGCTTTATTCCCAGGTTTGCCTCTGTGCTGATGAATCACCTTGTGTAAATCATTTTATAACCTGTTTATGTTTCCCTCTGCTCAGTCTTTGTCATTCTTGCCTGAACAACTCCCTTTCACTCTGACACTGTAGGGCCTTCGGTGTCTGTTGGAGCTGCTAGCTGCTACTGAAATGTAAATATTAATTATGTAGCGAATACATTAAAAACGCTATTAAAGCTGCAGATGGGGCAGTCTGAAGGACAAACAGTTCAGCTTTGGAACATCTTTCGGATGAAGAAAAAACTTCTGAATGCCTTTGAGAACAGAGATTGTGTCAAAATGTCCGTTTTCCTTTTAAACAAAACAGATGGTTTCTGGTTTAATTCCCATTGCTTTTTCTTTTTTTATTTCTGGAGAAGGCAGGTGACCCTGCCCCCAGAAAAAAACAGTAAAAGGAATTGCTGTTTATCACACTTCTGTTGAATATTTCCGATGCATTTGCAACTTTAACACTACTTCTAACATAGTATATTGGGCAGGTTATTTTGTACAAAGCCAAGTGAACCATGCGGGTTTTGCCCAGTCCCCTCCAAATGATTGTAAAAGCAGTCCCAGCTCACAGGTCCCTCCTTCAGACAACCCTGTCACATATCATGTGGCGTATTCAAGTATGATTCTATTGCAGACCGTCCTACTGCAGCCACCCCTCTGGCTTATCTGCTGTTTCTGTCCAGCCTGGCTTTTGTCAAACACTCCAGCCTCCCCAGATGTCTCTCTCCCTGATACCCCCGTCTGCCCTTCCCTATGCCCTATATTTCCCAGATGTTTCATAGAATCCCAGAATGGTTTGGGTTGGAAGGGACCTTAAAGCCCATCTAGTTCCACCCCCCTGCCATGGGCAGGGACCCCTTCCACTAGACCAGGTTGCTCTAAGCCTCATCCAGCCTGGCCTTGAACACTCCCAGGGATGGGGCATCCACAGCTTCTCTGGGCAACCTGTCCCGGTGCCTCACCACCCTCTCCGGGATGAACTCCTTCCTGATATCTAATCTAAACCTCCCCGCTTTCAATTTAAGCCCATTGCCCCTTGTCCTGTCACTACAGGCCTTTGTAAAAAGTCCCCCCCAGCTTCCTTGTAGCCCCTTCAGGCACTGGAAGGCTGCAATGAGGTTTGGAGCTTACAGCTGTCTTGTCCAGCACATAATATTGTAGGGTCATGTTGCCTGGCTCCTTGTTCACAGGCAAGGTCCTTATAATTTGCTTTTGGCCTTTGCTCTTAACCCCATTTTCTCCCCATCCTGCAGTCAGAAGCCTTCGCTCCTGTCTCCACTCCGAAGGGTCCTAGCAGCTCCGAAACTACAGCTGCGAAGAAGAGTAAGGGCAGCAGTAATTCCATAGCGTGCAATGGTACAGCTGCCTTGATCATAGAATCATAGAATCATAGAATGGTTAGAGTTGGAAGGGACCTTAAAGACCATCTAGTTCCAACCCCCCTGCCATGGGCAGGGAGACCTTCCACTAGACCAGGTTGCTCCAAGCCTCATCCAGCCTGGCCTTGGACACTTCCAGGGATGGGGCATCCACCGCTTCTCTGGGCAACCTGTTCCAGTGCCTCCCCACCCTCTCCATGAAGAATTTCTTCCTGATATCTAACCTAAACCTCCCTGTTTTCAATTTGTACCCATTAGCCCTTGTCCTGTCACTACCGGCTCTTGTAAAAAGTCCTCTCCCAGCACCCTTGTAGGCCCCCTCCAGATACTGGAAAGCTGCAATGAGGTCTCCTCGGAGCGTCCTCTTCTCCAGGCTGAACAAGCCCAACTCTTGCAGCCTGATAGACTGGGGCCAGCTATTGATCTTCGAGCACACATCACGTAGTGCCACCGAGATCGTCAGCACTTCTGCAATTAGCCGCTGATCAGCGTGAGCAAAGACTGGCAGAATGAAACCCATGACGACTTCTGTGCACATAAGCCACAGTGGTTTTCTTCTTTCAGTGCTGTGGCGTCCTTTCCAGCAGTGTAATGCTCTGCTGCCTTTGAAGGTCTGCGTGTTTTTCAGTCAGTTTCTTCTTTCTGATTCCTGGTTGGCACTTGGCAGTTGAGCGATATTCCCAGGGGGACAAATTTTAAGAGGGTTTGTGAGAGGAGAAATAGAGATGTCTGAAAACTGACAGGATCCTGGCACACATGAAATTTAAATATTTCCCTTTCGTGGTGGTGTTCTTGTCAATGCAAGACTGACATCCAAGCATTCCCTAGAAATTGAGACCTCATTAGCACTTCTCCGAATAGGTGTGTTGCGGTGTATCTCTTTCAAGCGTAGGCCCGTGTTCATCGGTGTGGCTGTAGGCAGTTTGTGTCCCACGGCCTGGTTCATCTACAGGCCCCTCTCCCTGCACCCAGACCGCAGGTACAGCTCTACTGTCATTGCTGCTTCACCAGAGAGCATTTTCCCTACTGTTTTACACTTTACTGCTTGAATTTTAATCTCAGAATTAATTCATATTTTGGCCCTGAACCTTTGCAAGAAAGAAAGTGGGATTTCTGCACTATAATGAGAGCAAAAGGCTCCAGCCTGTTTGTCATGGGATAATTATTTTTAAAACCCTGTCTTTCACAATTTGGATTTGTTAATTTTTCTGACAATTCTTTACTCTTCTCTGGCTTAAATGAAAAAAATAAGTATCATAGGCTTGAGATATCCTTAAAATATCAGGACCTCATCTGGGACAGGGAAAAGGTAAGCTGCAGGGCTGGAAAGAGAAAGCAGTCTCTTACACTCTCACCCTTAGACTTCTCAGGGTAATAAGGAAAAGTAAGCTGGGTATTTTACCGACAGTGAAGGAGCAGAAAATCTTAGGATCATAGAATGGTTTGGTTTGGAAGGGACCTTAAAGATCATCTAGTTCCAACCCCCCTGCCATGGGCAGGGACACCTTCCACTAGACCAGGTTGCTCCAAGCCTCATCCAGCCTGGCCTTGGACACTTCCAGGGATGGGGCATCCACAGCTTCTCTGGGCAACCTGTCCCAGTGCCTCACCACCCTCTCTGGGAAGAACTTCTTCCTGATATCCAATCTAAACCTCCCCACTTTCAATTTATACCCATTACCCCTTGTCCTATCACTACAGGCCCTTGTAAAAAGTCCTCTCCCAGTACCCTTGTAGCCCCTTTCAGGCACTGGAAAGCTGCAATGAGGTCTCCTCGGAGCCTCCTCTTCTCCAGGCTGAACAAGCCCAATTCTCTCAGCCTGTCCCCATAGCAGAGGTGCTCCAGCCCTCTGAGCATCTTCGTGGCCCTCCTCATGTGAAGAGTGTTGTCATGCTGAGTGAGTCACGCATAATGTGTAAAAGACAAGAGACTTGTTGTGACCCATAATTTGCAGGTGGTTTGTGCCTTTCTCCTCTGGGCTTGTTGGTTCATCTCTACCTTGAGCTTCCTCCGCCGCTGGCCGTCTTGTTGCGGTGTTGGGCACAAAGCGGTTCCCTCGTGTGCCCTTCAGCAAAAGGTGGTTCCTGCTCCTAGGGATTTACCGTCTTAAATCATCCAAAGCTTAGAGGAGAAAGAGGCACAAGAAGGCACTGTTGTGTCAGCCAGCAGGTCAGCAATGCAGCCAGGCACACGGTGCAGGTCTCATCTTCCCCCCCGTGCTGTCTTCTCAGGGCAACAGGGTCAGCGATAAAACCAATTTGGAAAATTAAGCTGTTAAATATAAATGTGATTTGGCTTTAACGGCAGTGGAAAGCTGGGGAACAGGTCAGGTTCGGGAGAGCTGTGTACAGCTATGTTTGGAAATAAATTGTTTCTCTGGAACAGAAATGATGGGAGATTGCAAATATTGGAAAAAAACCATTAAACCTACCAAAACTATTACAACGAAATCCTTTATAAGCACATGCAGAGACTGCTGGCTTGTCTTTTCATGCAGACTGTGCTTTATGCAAATAAAACTAAAAAAAAAAATAGCAAATCACCTCAGAGAGAATGAGCAACTAATGCACGCTGAATATAAAAATCCATATGAGTTCTTTTCTTTTTTGGAAGTTAGCAAAGGTCATTGAATCCTTTGAAGATTAATTCCCTTTTTAAAAATCCCAGTTCCCCCAGATGCCATCAAATTGTTTCTTCCAGTGACCACAGATCTAATCTCAGAGCCAAATGCTGTATTGTGCATCTGTCAGAGCTGCAAATCACTGGCTAACGCCGTGTTTCCGAAGCATGGATGCATCCTTGTGGCATGTTCTTGCTTGTTCCCTGCACTCACGGCTTGTGTTTCATGGTCTTGGCTCTTTTCTTCTTACCTTCACTAAGAATGGCTTTGAGTGAGGAGCACAGTGGGGAGCCCCGACTCAATTTCTGAGCCAAATGTAAGTCTGGGTGGAAACTGGAGGCTACTTTTTGTTCCCTCACCAAATCAACCAGTGTAAATCCACCCCTCTTCCCCTTGCACCTTTTTGGGATTAAGTGCTTCATTTGGCTGCAGGTTTCTTTGTGTTGCAGGAGTCGTCTTCTGTGTAAAGCAAAGCGACGGTCTCTAGATGCCGGGTAGCAATGCAAACCTCCCTCCGTTCCCCAGTCTCCCTTCCCTCGCTGGGCAAACTGCCCCGCACCATTTCGTGTAACGTGGATGAATGGTGATTGCAAGGAGAGAGTATAGCTGAGGGTTAAAACCCACAAACCCCCTAAATCAGGTGGATTTCCTTTGCAGCTGACTTTTGTTCCCTTGCAGTGCGCTGATTTTCAAGCTTCTCTCCATAGCCCGGAGGGCTGATAGCATTTCAGATTCTTGTGTGATCACGTGAGTCCGGGAGCTGGTGTTTTAAGAAAGACAACAAATATTGTGTAAGCCATGAGAGCTGGGGCATGATGTGGTCTTAAATCTCTCCCCAGTGAAATCGATGTAAATTTCCATATGAGCAGAGATAAGCCACTGCTGAGAGCTTTGTGGGGTGTACAGGATACAGGATTATGCATCTTGTTTCAACCAGCAATGCTGTTTATGGGGTAAGTAAATTCTGTCCTGGTCTGGCCTTGATAATGCTGAATTTCTATAGTCTTTCCCTCACTCAATGGCAAGAAAGGATTCCCATGGAGCAAAATCAAAGGCCGTAAGAACTGAAAGGTCTCTACACCAAAAACCCCCAGCATCCACTCAAAAGAGGTCGAAGCTACTATCTCCATCCACCGGCATGCTCCAAGGAGAGCCACCTCTCTTAAGTGCTGCGTCTCTTATTTTGTCCTGAATATATCCAGCTTCAGCTATCGCAGCCGCGATTTGGAGCAGCTGACAAAGGCTTGGCCTATCTGTAAGTCCCACAGGTTCAGCCCACAGAGAGGAGAAGACCTAAACATGCCACTCACTTTGAAATATTAGGCCAATTTATATAGTCAGGAACTTAACAGTAAAACGAGGGAGTGTTTGCTCACTTTGCTTCACTTCTTGCCAAATTTTATTTCTACTCGGCTGTGACTTTAAAAAATAATTCCATCACCCCTGTAAATTGTATTCATTCTGTGTCCTTAACCGTGTTCTCCAGCTTTTTCTCACTCTTAGATAGCAGGCTGATGATGTGACCTGCATATTTGACATAACATCAATGAAGAAATAATGAATTGAG
The DNA here is from genome assembly GCF_000690775.1 of Eurypyga helias. Taxonomy (NCBI): domain Eukaryota; kingdom Metazoa; phylum Chordata; class Aves; order Eurypygiformes; family Eurypygidae; genus Eurypyga; species Eurypyga helias. The sequence goes on from NW_010252300.1 coordinate 16,927, forward strand.
ACCTTGTTGGTGATAAAGCCCATTTTTTAGGATGGACAATTGGAACCTGTCGGCTCTGATTGCTACATCAGGCAATAGCAGGTGCTTTGTCATCTCTAACTTTTATTTTCAGTAACATTCTCTTCTGCCTTGTGGGATCGTTTGTCTTCTGTTGGTAAATTCCCATCTGCACCCAGAATGAGTTTTCAGTGCTGTATCGATAGATGGATATAGTCAGTCTCTGTCCATTTAGTCTTAATCTATGTCAGCTCCCATGGTTTTTTGTGTCACAAATTAAAGAAGGGGTCTGTTTACCAAAACGCCTCTGTCGCCATTTTTATGCATGTCGATTTATCAATATTTTTTGCTTCTGGAGTGATTTTGCATTTGCAGAAAGAGAGAGCATTTTCATCAGGACAAGGAAGGTTTTCTTAGGTAACCTCTGGATTTCTGGAGAGTTGTGGGACCCATATTTATCATCTTAGTCTATTCAGCCCATTTTAAGTGCTGTAAGAAGGAAAATATTAGTAAGAACAGTTTGATGCCAAACGAGTTGCATTTCCCTGAAAGTCAGAAGTCAATATTTTAAAGTTTTTTTTCATTAAAATTATGTAGCATCATTGGGTCTGTTTCTTCAGGTATAAAAGCAACCCTAATAAGCTTCTTGGGTACTTTTGGTCCTTCAGCCCAAATCCATACAGCTACCTACAGTAGAATATAGCTCTTCATGCTACTCAGCTCACTGTGAGGAGACCGAATCAGTGGCTACCTATGTCTTTTCATTCCTTTTCAGGAAGGAAGAGCCTATAGGAGTATTTAGCAGGGAACAGCCCTTGTGCACTCAAATGCCTGTTCAAGGGTGCAAGTGCCGGAGGATTCCCGGCACAGGCCCTGGGGTTGTGTATGATTACACAGTTGTCCATCGCGGAGACTGAGTGATCCTTGCCTGGTGGTGGGGTTGTTCCGGTCCTCCTAAATTTTGCCCATGTAACCTCTTCCAAAATACCTTTCACCTTAAATGCACTGCCTAGCTAGGCTGAAATGCAAGATGGGAGTATGACAAAAGAAAAATAGATAATCTAATCTATATTTCCCCTGGTAAATCATGGAAGTTTCACTTTTAGTCTAAAGCATGTGCCACAAGAAAATTCCATTTCTGTATATCACAGGCAGATTTCCCTTTCACTCAGTTTTATCACTTTTGGGAAAGCTTGCTTTCCTTTAGCCTTTTAAATGTCGTATTTTAACAGCAAACTGTTACTAGTGCTACTAGTCGATGAACTTTAGAGCCACGTGTGTATGTACCTCTTATCTCTGTGCCACAAGTCCAGACCCTAGATCCATAGGCTAATTTCAGCCACTGCCAGGACTAATTCCCTAAAATGTTTTCAAGTGCTTTGGTTTTACTGTGGGTAAGTGTTCTCCATGAACTCTGCTCCCCTAACACCATTCATTTCCATGCAACTCCTGTTTGGAAGGGTGCAATCCAGGCTACCATTCCTATTCACCTACCTTTCTAGCATATGAAACTTGGGAGTTATTGTTTTCTAATTATTTGATAGTAAACCATAGAAGAAGTAGCTTCTTCCCTCTGGTATCTGGTTACTAACTCTCTAGTAACTACTAAGTGCTGTGATATTAAGTGAATGTTCTTTAGGATGTTTAATTATCCCCCAAAAGGCCCCAAAGTGTTACTAATGGATCCTCTGGCTCATGACATACGTTATTATTACCCCCCCTTTGCTTCTGGTTCTTATTCCAGTAACACCAGAAAATGGCACAAGTCCTGCAAACAGAGGATTTTTTTGCAATGTGATCTCAGCCCGCTTCCATTCCCAATCCAGACTTTTGGAGTTCATTGATCTTGAGTCATTCTAAATTGGTCTCTTCTGGGGCTTGTTTTGCAGTGTGATGAAACTGCAGATGCCTTCCATTCTGTTGTGTCAATGGAAGTTGGTTTATCATTTCAAAGCTGTTTTGGGTAGCTTGACTCTTTATCCCAGCCCTTACCCTCATTGCCACTCTGTCCCTCTGCAGGGAGGAACCAAATCCCTGCCAGTGACATAAAGATTTCTTGGAGTAGCCTCTTGGACAGGCGTGTCCTTTGGCCTCTTAGAGAAATACAGTGAAAAATCTGATCTAAATGGCAACAGAACAATATCAGGGAAAGGCGGTCACGAAGACCAGATACCTTTTGCAAGCGACCTTGGCAAAGACGGTCAGTTGCCTTGAAGCTGTTTAATTTTTATTTCATTTTTACATCTGTATGGATTTTAATTGCCGTAGCCTGAAATACATCTATTCTGATTCCTGGTTACACAGTGTGTCTGGTGACAAATGGGGATGATAACTTCCCAGGGAATGGCCAGTGTTTCAGACCAACTGCTCTGTTAACGTCTTGGCTGCCAGATGTATTTCAGAGCTTCACTGCTGCTTTTTATAAGCCGTGGAATACAGTTTGTAAGAGCAATCATCTTCCCAAATTGGTCATTACCAAAGTTAATGACCTGTTTATTAGAACATCAACCTTGGCTTTGCCTCATGCTGTTAATTAACAAATCTGTCATTAACTGCTGGTAGCCATGAATTTTGGCATGTGTGTGTTCAGGGGAAGAGGATAGGGATGCTTCATTAGGTATGGCATATTTAAAGTGGTATCCCTGCATATTGGTAAGACCCTGTTCTTACATAGTTTCCTCAGACTGCACCATTCACATGTTGTCCCTGGATTGTCTAATCCCTTTTGGGACCTGCTTTGTTTCCTGTTTTAATCAGATTCTATACCAGTTTCCACAGTGCTCCCTAGTTCTCATGTACTCATATATTCTCAGTGAGAAGCAGCTTTACGCTGGCTTTATCCCTGCCGTAGGTGTGATTTCTGATTGTCGTGCGCTGGGAAGTGCACTCGGAGGGACGAAGGGCTAACCTCAGAGCAAAGAAATTGTTTATGATCAAAACTTCTCTCTGCAATATAATTGTCTGTTTTGCAAAAGGTACTGATAACTAATTAGCTATTTGTTATTTTCAAGAAAAATGCAATCTGTAACAGCGAGGTCTGGCACAACATCTGTCTCCTTAGAGAGGGTTTTGAAAACCATAATTCAGGTGAGAATTACAGGTTTTATCCGCCTTTGTTGAGATAAATGTATTTTGCCACTCCTCTCAGCCTCTAGTGCTAATTACACTGTCATAAAATGCCATGGATTAATGAGGTTTCAAAACACATAAACCTGTTTCGGGCCCTTCTTTGGTTCTGCTGTGAGGTGTTCCTCCTCTCTGCAAATGAGTTCTGTTTGTATCACTGTGCAGGTGGAGATCCCAGCTGAGAGTGACTTAAATATCAAGACACCCTTTGAATAATACCCAACATGAACAGATACGAGAACAAAACCATTTAAAGGTGTTTACAGTCCAGTGACAACCTTCTGTGAGGTGACTGCGTTAGTCTCATGACCACTTGCCCAACAGGGAGACCTCCTTACCCCAGCTTCTATCCATGCATTGCTCTGCCTGTCTTGGTATCCATCGCACAGGCACTGGTCAGTTCACCTTATGAACCCACCACGAAAATCGCTGGATTCTTCACTGTTGGTTTTACTAAGCAGAATTGACTTGAGGAGGGTCTAGCAAACACCCAGCCTGGGTGGAGAGAAGGGAGCAAGTGTGGGTGCGCATGTGGCATGGAAAGGAGGTGAAGAGGGACTTGGTGGTGGTGAAGTGCCGAGGTAGCTTGTGCAAGCCTGTAGCAGAGTTCTCTGTGACAGTGAACAACATAATGAACTCATCGAAAGTAATTCCTTGGGCAGATCATGGAATCATAGAATCACAGAATGGTTTGTGTTGGAAGGAACCTTAAAGATCATTCAGTTCCAACCCCCCTACCATGGGCAGGGACACCTTCCACTAGACCAGGTTGCTCCAAGCCTCATCCAGCCTGGCCTTGGACACTTCCAGGGATGGGGTATCCACAGCTTCTCTGGGCAACCTGTCCCAGTGCCTCCTCACCCTTTCCAGGAAGATTTTCTTCCTGATATCCAATCTAAACCTCCCCACTTTCAATTTAACCCCGTTCCCCCTTGTCCTGTCACTACAGGCCCTTGTAAAAAGCCCCCCCAGCTTCATTGTAGCCCCTTCAGGTACTGGAAGATGCTCTAAGGTCTCCCCAGACCCTTCCCTTCTCCAGGCTGAACAAGCCCAACTCCCTCAGTCTTTCTTCATAGAAGAGGGGCTCCAGCCCTCTGAGCATCTTCGTGGCCTCCTCTGGACTCGCTCCAACCGATATTAAATCTGAGGGGAATCTGTTTAACTCTGACAGGGGTATTTGTGTATCTGAGTTGCTTTTCTGTAAGCGCTAAGGTGGGTGTGTATCCAAATCCCTGTCAATTCACATGAAAATTAAGTGCCTCTGAGTAGAATTAAAAAAACCCACTTTAGAGCTGTATTGGTTGAAGGTGCAGATAACCTTTTCAAGGTCACAGAGGAAGGCGGGAGCTAAACCGCCCCCAGTGCCGCTGCGCGCAGGGCATCCCACCACTCTGGCGCAGATGAAGGGAGGTGGCACTGAGGTCACTACACAGGTTGCTGCTCTTTATGGACTCGGGCTGTAAGGGTTGTCAGCATGCGAAGCAAAACATTTTCTACAGAGAGTCACTGAGCAGTCCTTTTCCTTCATTAGGTGTTTTTACCTTGTGCACTGCATTAGCCAGCTGTTTCCATATAGCAGCTCCATCACACCACGTCCTCTCCCTAGGATCTGCAGATTCCTCTTTTCTTCTTCCTGGGAGCCTTGCTGGTTTTAAATTTGGCTATATTTCATTGGCAGACAATGAAGGGAGAAGAGGAATGGACTGTTGAGACCCGGGTGTTTTATCCTACACGGACAGATAGAAGGCAAAATAAAATGTAAGGTTTAAGAGTCACTCAGATGAAACCTTGATCCCAGAGCTCACTTAGCTGGCAAAAGACAAGCCCTTTGCTCCCCATCGACTCAGGTCCAGTCTTAGTTCACATCTCAAAAAGCAAAGTAAATGGGGTATTTCAGAACAGATGTTTCAAAGTGATTTTTACCTTAGAAATGTAACTCTGAAAAAAATCTTCTCAGTAAAAAAAGAAGAAAATAAAAAAATTCTCTGTTCACCAAGTCATCTAGGAAGGAATGTAATGAAAGACCCACATCTTGGACTGCAAGTGCAGCTTGGGGTAAAAGACTGAAATCACATTTTTCTGTGACTTTGACTGGTGGATGTTGTGGCAAATGTGAACTCAGAGGTATTTTGCAAGCTCCAGGCTGTTCTACCACCTAATCAGAGCCCCAGTCCCCTTGGAGCTCTAGTGTTATACCTCATATAAATAGCTAAATTAGAGAAGCCATCAAAACAACCTGCAGCTTTGACTGGCCACTGGAGCCTTTGCTTAAATGGGAGGAATATAAATGGCAAATAAGCAAATGATTCTTCCATTTGTGGCAAAAATCCTACCCTTCACATTCACTGTTTGATGTGTTGATTATAATCAGGCTGCTTACTGAACGTGCTCAGAGCGAGAAGGGGGGCAGAGGGGAGTTGGAAGAGTCGTGTTTTCAGTCAATCATTTCTTTAAAACAGCAGTCTCCTTAGCCGCTGAAGACCTTCTCATCTTAAGTGCATCTGGCATTGTCAACAAATCTTGTGTCTTTTCGCTTGATTGATCATGGACTTTAAAGAAGTGGTTATTTCCCTGATAAATGAGATATCATATGCATTCATCTATTACAGAACTGCTGTAGATAATTAATCACTGCCATCAGCTCATTACAGCTCTTAAGGGTACGTGTGAATATTCTCTGAGTTAAGAGAACAAAAACTCCGGGTGGAAGGTTAACAGCACTTTTAAATTCAAAGCGACACTGCAGACTAGGTCAGCCTTTTAGATCTGGTACTTGCACCGCAGGATCTCTGGTGAGCCCCCTTGCCTGGTAATGATGGGCCAAGGTCACAGCCGGTGGGAAGCGGAGCAGTTGTGCTGAAATCTTGGGGACTATCCTTGCTGGAGATGCAAAGCTCTGTGGGTAGTGCCAGCTGAGGAAACGCCCTGCTTGGTCAATGCATAGCATAACCCAAGGCTAAAAGCAGGTCACAAAATGTGTCAAACACACACGGGATCCCACGGGCAAAGTGCCACCAGGTCTCGGCAGTCAACGGTACGAGTGATCATTTAATGCCTCCCTTCACCTCTCCGAGCGTGGACCTGTTCAACAGCGATGATAAATGTTCACTTTAGGAGAGGTGATTGTCACTCTACTACTCTGCTAACCCAAGCCCATGCGCCTGCCTTGTTTTCTTCCAAAGGGTTGTCTTTAAAAGTGCCAGGATAAGATCAACTCTGTCTTGCTGAGGTGTTGGGAAAGATTATCGTGAAGTTTTTTATTTCTGCCAGCAGTGGCCACATCAGATAGGCTGAAATCTCTCACCTGCATGTGTGCAGCTCCCTGGGAAGTCACAGACCTCACACCTCACCAACTGATGCTGTTCATCTTGATATATTACCTCCTTCTGAATCTCTCTTTCAAAGCCTTTGGGACAAAGTGCAGATAAATGTTGAAAGATCTGTTTTCTTTACCCACACTGTTCACTCACTGGTTTGTACAAGTACGTGCGGGGTGTCTTGAGTCAGGCTAGGCTCTGTTCATCCTGAGAACAGTCCTGGAGGGACCAGTTAAAAAGGCCAAACATGATCCTACGAGATTTTTTTCAGAATCAACTTAGAGGCTTTGCTTGCAGGGTCCGTTCAGGACATGGTGGTAATAATTGCAATAGAAAAAGAAACTACAGCATAAAACATTCAGGAAACCATAACAGGAGAATGATGTTCAGAAAGGAAGATGCTGGTTATGCCTGCTTCTCTGGATTTCCAAGTAGGATTAGCACAGTATGTGTGGATAACAAGGAGGGTAAGAGTTTTGGAGGGGACATTTATTTTTATCAATGTATTCCCAAGTTGTAACAAAGATGAAACCCATCTCCTTCTGAAACTAGGGTGTTTAAGGTTTTGATTTGGGATTGTCTCAGCAGAGGGATAGAATGATCTTTGAGAGAAAAAGAGCAATGCACCTCTCCAACCTTTTCAACAGACTGTTGAAATTTAGGCGCTTAGGCATACGCAAAATAAGTGGTTGAAGAGGGCAGGAGGTTGTGGAAACAAGAAGATGGGGACATTGGGACAAATGGGACATTTGGGACAAGTTCTTTAAATTACCAGAGGATTTTTTACTTCTGGTTTTCTGTCAATTGTTGTAATCCTACACTAGAGAAATACGTAAGAGCTCTGGCTGGGAGTTCAGATTGCAGCGGCTTCTCAGGAGAGCCCAGTACAGGCAATTCAGGCCTTGACCAAGTGGAAGACCTGACTCATCTTTAATTTGTCTTTAATGAATAATCACATCTTCAAACAATAGCAGTTTGCCTAAGTCTGCCCTGCAAGGTGGTCCTAAAGCACCAAATGTCCTTTCTTTGATCTTGTTAAAAAATTGAAACACACGTTTTTGTAGGGATCCCATTCACAGAGCATCGGGAGCACGTGGAAATCATGAGGAAACAAAGCAGGTTCTGGTTTCAGTGCAGATGAAGCCAGAGGAGTAACGCGCAGAGATGCAGGGAAGAAGAAACAACACAGGCAGCTCGGCCAGCCGATGATGTACTGAAACCCCTGAAGACTTGGATTCGTCTGAAGGCTGCTAAGGAATATAAACCCATACACTTAAAAGGAGCTGCCTTTCAAACACGAAACAAAAACAAGCCAGGCCTGTGAAAGGAAGGAATAAAAGCAGCTTGATGTAGTCTGACGGGGAAATTAGAAAGCAGACGTATAAAAGCCAATGGGCAAACTGTGCAAGTCAAGAAATATGATGTGCTCCGTGTTCTTTTAATAGTTTATTACTTAGCAGATTACACAATATTTGACACCGAGGCTTGAAAAGCCGTTTACCAGTACCCCGCAATGAAATGCTATAATCTGTTAGTGTACCACACTGCCACTATAACCCAGAATTTGTAAGGGACTATTTCCCTTCCCTTCAGTCTGTCATTTTGCTTGAAGAAAGAGAAGAAACAGTGACTTCTCTCCACCCTCTTTTCCCTGATTACATGCTCCCAGCCCTGATTGCCGCTCCCTGAGAGCTTTCCTCCTGCCTGGATTTTCCTCGCTGTTAGCCTTTCCCCAGTGTTGCTCAGAGACTGCAGAGAGGATGGCAAGAGTACACAGAAAATTGCAGTAGAGGCTGTAAGGCAGCAGTGGGTGGAGAGAATGTTGCTCTTTTTCTCTCCACCCTCTTTTCCCTGATTACATGCTCCCAGCCCTGATTGCCGCTCCCTGAGAGCTTTCCTCCTGCCTGGATTTTCCTCGCTGTTAGCCTTTCCCCAGTGTTGCTCAGAGACTGCAGAGAGGATGGCAAGAGTACACAGAAAATTGCAGTAGAGGCTGTAAGGCAGCAGTGGGTGGAGAGAATGTTGCTCTTTTCTACAGTCAGGGAAGGCAGGGGGAAAGGCTCTTCTGCATGGGATTTGGGGTCCAGCTGAGGGGAAGCAACATTACTTCAAACAACAGGCTGGAATGATCATCCCTTGGCAGCATTTGGAATTAGCAGAAAGGACACAGAATAGCTCCAGCACAAGAGGAACCCCCTAAGCAGACGGAAGAGGCCAGGTTTTAGAGATGTTACCTAGTAAATGTCCAAGATCTGGATGTGGCTTAGGCTGGGGGAGAAGGCCACGTGTTAAAACAAGACTGAAATGAAGAGAAAGAGTTTAGTGGCCTTTCCTAGATGCCTGCATGCAGAACCGATGGGAAACCTGGAGCAGTGCGCTGGTTTTTTCTGCCATAGCAATCCCAGAGAATACATTTCTGTAATATTTCTCTCCTTCAATAGTTATAGCAGTAGCTGTTGGAATTAATTATGATTAATTTAATTATAGGTATAAACCTGGTCTTTTTCAAAGTGAATTATAGTTTCCTTCAATAGTATGTGGTGGTTAAGCGCTGGTAATTAAGGGTTTGAATGAGGGCTTGACAGTGCATTTTCCCATAATTGAAATTCCACTGCAAAGCCCATAGTGTTTGCAATCCAGCACGCAGCCATAAGCTCTCTCTGGGTTTTTTTTGTGGCAATATGTATACATAAGGTAGGCTACCGTGAAGGGTTGCCTTTTATCAACCTACTGCTGAATACCTAAGATGTCTAATAATTCATTTAACGTGTTTAATCTGTGTAGTTCAGTCTTAATAGGGCAGGGAGGAAGATGATGGTGCTGTGGGTTTGCAACTCGTGTCAATCCCATTCCTGCGGGAATGAATGTCTCAGTCTCTGACCCTCCAAAGGGGAAGATCCTCTTGAAGGCTGCAGGGAGGACTTTTGTTAGAGAACCCCAGTTCTTTCACATAAGGTATGTTAGTGTAATGTGCACTTCTGAGAACTCAGGTGTCAATAATGTGGTCTCAGGCCTATCTCAAGAGCAGGAGCAGTGAGCCCTGGGTGCTGCTACTTTGGGGTGGGGGCTTCTGCCCAGCCAGGCTACTCCATCACTTTGACCTGGCTGCGTGGTGGCTTTCATGGTGTTAGCTATTTAATCCCACCGAAAAGATTTTGCTGTTATCAATCTAGCACTCCCTGTGGTTTCCATTTGGAAAACCACTTCTTTGTAGGAATGGCTCTGGAGTAAACAGAAATAATTTGTCCTGCACTGTGTTAATGTAAAAGCACAAACCCATCTCAACACGCGGTGATGGGAGAGTGCCAAGGGCTGGTGGTTGCAGGCAGTGCCTGCTTCTTGGGAATACTGTCCCCTCTGGGACTGGCTGTAGGTATGCCCAGCCATCTGGATGGGTTTCTGTGGATTTTAAATCCAATGGGATTAACCAGCTGTTTATCGAGAGGTTTAAAGAGCCATTGGTTTGCTCAGGGTGAAGTTACCTACAATCTCTGTGTGTCTCCTGTTGCAGGTTTAAGGGTAAACCCCTCCATGATTAATTGGGTCTCTACGCACAGTAGAATTTGGCACAGGGTGACACAAGGAGGAAAAGGCCATTTCTGGGGTTGTGACAGAAGCTGCGTCTTAGTGGGAGCTTCGTGCCCCTCAGGGAATGGCTGGGGGCTTCGGTCTCTCCCGCTTCCATGCAACAGCTGGACAAACACACCACAGCTGCATAATTCAGAAAACCAGGGGAAGTGTACACACCACACTCTACTGGCTTTGTACCAGGCCAAGCAATCTGTTGTGTAAAAGTATACATCCATTCCCTGCTATGGGATAAAATGATCCCACTGGAGCCGAGTGAACAAGGAGGAGGGATGTGGTGCAGCTCAACACAAAGGTGATGTCACCTAGGCATGAACCCAAAGGTGTTGAACGATCACAGGGGAGGCAGCCAATGCCGGTCCCTTCTCATGTCTTCTCCAGGCTTTCCCCTCAGCCACGGAGGGAGGAAAAGTTTTCACATTGAATTTGCAGTCTTTTGTCAGGTTGTCACAACCTTAACATTATTTAAATGTAATTTTTTAGTCTATGAATTTGAATTATCCATGGATTCGATTCATTACCAACACATGCCTAGTAGCCAGTTTCTAAATTATGTTGCTGCTGACTTGAATTATTATAAATAAGACTGTGCCAAATGTCAATTGATTATTCAGGAGTAATCAATAGAGAGAGAGAAAAGACAGCTTTGGTTGACTAACAGCAAATTATTTTTATTCCACAGTCCTGGAATTCAGAGTAAGGCGGTAAGTCAGGCTGCACCCCGGTCCCCCAACAAACACATCCCGAAGCAAAGCGACACTGGGTTCTGCAGTTAGCTCTCTGCCAGTGGGGCCACAAGTGCAACTGTCCCTGGAAAAGGCTTGTTCTCAGACTATTTTTTGTCCTCCACACGTGGGAGCTCCTTCCGAATGCTGTCTCTGCGGTGCTGCAGTTGTGGTGCCCGCGTGGCAGTCTGCCAGATACCTGCCCAGCCACTCACTCACTCCCCTTCCCAGCAGGACCAGGTGGGGGAAATGAGGTGGAAAAAAAAAAGCTCACAGGTCAAGATAAAGACTGAGAGATCACTTACCAGTTACCACCACTGGCAAAAGAGTCTTGACTTGGGAAAAATTAAATTTATACTTCTTCATAGACGTGCAGCCACCATGGATGAAAGGATCAGGAGAAAAAGGGCAAGGAGAAGTACATCAGAATAATACAAAGGGAAGCTTTGCTGCCAGTCTTTGCTCCCTTTTGCAAAAGGCTTTCCTTCTGCCTGCAGACAGGAGACCATCCTCCTGAAATTCATCCTTCCCTCCCCC
>NW_010252300.1:28245-33701 GCF_000690775.1 Eurypyga helias
GAAAGGGTCTATATATGTATTTTGTGTGACTGGGAGGAAGCTGCATTAGTTGTGCCTTTTTCTACTTGCATGCAGTTGCCAAAGGGGGCATGTACCTGTGTCCCAGGTGGCCCAGTGCTGTGTCTAGGTGTAGAGATGCGTGTGCCAGTGCTTGAAATGAAGATGGAGGGTTTATGCTCAAAGACCAAGGGAGCAGGTTTCATTCTGCTCCTGAAGGTGCATGGAGTTGCCTCCCACAAAGGCTTCCGTGGGTGAAAGTACTTTAAACTGCAACATCAGAATTCACCGGCAGTATCCATCAGGACCCTCAGAAATGCCTGAAGTACTAGCTGAAACCAGGGCAGATGACGGAGCACAGACTTGCTCTCTGGGGCAGAGAGCCATGCTGAGCTCCACAGGCCTCCCCGGTCAGGCAGCATGGATGAAAAGAGCAGCAATCCTGTCCCAGAGACACAGCCAGCCCCTGTATCTGCCTGCGGCCGAATTTCCAGGCTTATTTCTAATGGACAAATTAAAAACACAATGAGTGAAATTCATCCTTTGTGTCACATCATGAATTTCATTGCAATCACAGAGGAAAAACCTCTTATTGCTGTGACAGATCTGTGGTCTTGCCAGCTCTCACGGGATTTGCTGCTTTTCTGAGAGCCTGCTGGAGTCCTGCAGCTGCAGGGTTCCCTGTAATTGCAGAGGAATCCAGCACTCAGAATAAGCAAATAAATAAAATACATGCTTCTAGGTACTGTAGCTCCAAAGGAAAGCTTTAAAAATGTGAACCGAAAAGGAAAATTTAAGAGAATCCTTGACGAACTCTTAAATAAGGATATTTAGCCAGGGTAGTTAAAAAAAAAAAAAAAAAAAAAGCCTCCCTACTGGGAAAAAACTAGAGGTTTTTCAGCTATTTAGCAGGGAAACATGAAAATCACAGTCTGCAGAAGCACTGCCTGGCCTGAGATTTTTAACACTTGTCTCCAAACACATCGTTGCCACGTAGGCAGTCAAAAAAGTCAGCTCTGTGCTTTTTATTTCGGGGGCTGGTTTAGAAGTTGTCAGCTGGGCTTTGCTGTAGGTTTCCAGGTGCGGGGACGAGGCAGGGGCTGTAGGAGCACAGCCACAGGTGAGAGGTGTTGGAGCGGTCAGCCAGGGTGGGCTCCAGCTGTGCGGGGCAGGGTGGCTTCCACCCGGGGAGGACTGGATCCTGCAGTAGAGCTTTGGCTTCACGGGAGTGACTTGGATGTTCTTGGAGCTCTTTGAAGTGAAGCAGGTAAGTGCTTTTTGGGGGGGGTTGCCACTTGCTGACTGTGTTAGAAAGGAGTTAGACCTTCTTTATTATTGTACGTTAGCTGGAAAGACTGTGTTTGGCTGTGCGTGATGTGAAATTGGGCAGCAGCAACTGCCGCAGCAGCCTGTCTTGCCCTTGCTTTGCCACTCTGTGGGGCATTTGTGGGTGGCTTTTGCAAAGCTGGGTCTGAGAGCTGTGAGAGCTGCCCACGGTGTGGGCTAGAGTGAAATGCTTGTCTGCGGTGAGGAGGCTGCCATGCTTTTGGGGGTTGTTTTTCCTCCTGCACCCACTGTCCCTTTGCAGTGGGGGTGTGGAGCTGTTCCATTCCTGAGTGGCACCTTTATACAGGAGGGCTTGGTGGGTAGCCCCCTCCTCTTTTCTGGCAACCTCTGTGTGCCACTGTAGCTTTAGGATTTATAGAATCATAGAATCACAGAATGGTTTGGGTTGGAAGGGACCTTAAAGACCATCCAGTTCCAACCCCCCTGCCATGGGCAGGGACACCTTGCACTAGACCAGGTTGCTCAAAGCCATATCCAGCCTGGCCTTGAAGACTCTTGAAAGCACACACACAAAAAGCTCCAGCATCCAGAGGAAGCTTGAGGCAAGTGGCATGGCTGGGCTGAAACCTCTTGAGAACAATGCTATTTTCTTTGTTCCAGGCTGGTCTGGGCCACCCCCTGACCTTGGTCACCTTTGCATTTTCATGAGCTTTGGGGTTTTTGGTGGTTTCTTTTCATAAGGATCATATGAAGCTCGAATAACTTTGATTGCAGAGCGAGTCCTGTGCAAACGTTACGAATGCGTTATCAGCCTGATGCTAAGGTTACACGTGCAACCACCTCACAGCCGTGAGATGTTTGGGTTGGTGAGACGAGGCTGCATGGAGGGAGATCTGGTTTCTTTATGTGCTGGTGTTAATGTCAGTGTGGAGGATGGTAAATATCTTTGGGGAAAGACTGACAGCTACAGGATGTCCTTGGGTGGCTGACATGGCATTCCCTGAGTGGTTGTGGATTCTCTTTTGGATGCACTCTAGGCACTTACCCAAGCGCAGCTCCTGTCCTTGGCTCAGGGAGCCAATTAATGCTGAAAATGCCTCTTTGCACTTTATATTTTGTGGTAAACATGGAGAAGGGATGATGCAACTTTCCTTGTGGGTGCCCTCTGATCTCTTACTCCCATAGTTTCAAACTGGGGGCTAAGGATGGTGCTGCCTCCATATTGGAGCTTATGGCCAAGCTCCTCATGCCTGACCCTTTGTGAAGAATGTGCGTGGCAAAAAAAGCTTTTGAACAAGGCGAGGGTACTTGTACTTTGTGCTCCTGTAGGTGCTTAAGCACAGACTTATACTTTACATGTCCTAGCCAATATATTTATTTAAGTAATGGGAAAAATTCTTGCAGATGGTGATAGTGAGAATGACAGCTGAACCGTTGCAGAGCTGCAGGTTCCCTCCTGGTTAATAACACAGTTATCAGCATTTCAGCTGCTAGAATACGTTGTCTTGAATTCTCTTTTCCTATGTAGTTTTAACTGAAAGAAGAACAACAACGTTGCTGTGTCTGTGTGGTCAAACAATTAACCCCTTCTAACCTGTGTTACTTCTGTACGTAAAGCAGTTATGTGACAGGTGACTAGGACGTACTTTCAGACTGACTACCAACAAGTTTCCTGCGCTAGACAGCCCAAATGCCACTGAAGTGACAAAATGTTCCAGACGTGTCATACGTACGTGTACATGTGCCACGAAGGCTGCGAATATCTGAGCAGTTCAATCTGTGAAATGTGTTGGCATAGGAATGCTCAGCATCTTTCCAAGAGACTCATTTCTATAAAGCTGTTTGTCGCTCCAGAAACTTTCAATGCACCGGGTAGTTTTTAAAAAACAAGAATTAATTGCTTGGCTTGGAAACGTAGTGGAATAACTCAAGAGAACTAGGCTTTTAAATGTGACATAAATCAATGGGAGCCCTAACTCGGGATTTTCTGCAAGCAAGAAACAATCAATGCACTCGAAAAGGTTGTTTGCAAAAAGCACCTTGCTCCAAACTCTTAGAACAGCATCCATGGCAAAACTAGTGTTTGGGGCTTTTTTAAAAAATTAATTTTTTGTCTTGCTCTTTCTACCAAGGTTTCACTGAAGGTCTGTGGTGTGGATGTTTCCAGAATGACTACCTAGTGGTTATTTTATTTGATGCTTTTGGGTGGGTTTAAAGCAGCTTACCAATTAACTGGCTTTCAGGGGGAAAAACTGCAGCTCTTTGTTCTCTGCTTGCCAGTCCTTCAGTGGAAGGTATGGATTCATTTCACATGGCTTAGCTGGCTGGGAATGGTACAGGAGCCTTCTGCAACCAGGGTGCAAGGTCTTCCCGACCAGTCCCTGGATGCCCCCCCACCACCACAAGTTTGCATCTTTGCGCCACAATCTTGCTGGAGCATGAGGTGGGTTAGGGCAAAGCTTCCCAAACGGTTGTCTGAATATGACCTGGCCTTTGTGCTGCCAAGCGTGGCTGCTGCCAGTGGCTGCTTGACTCACGCTGCTGCTGAGAAGCAGGGCAAGTAGGGTGACCTGAGCATGTTTACCCCAGAGTAGTGCAGGGTGAATGCCTCTCTTGCAGGTGCTATGTATGTGTCAAGGAATACACTGATTTCATTGAGTGGCTCATGGAGGGAAGTATTTTGAGATGTATCTGGCTACAATTTGACTGGCTGTGTGAACCTTTCTTGCATCTTTCCTACAAGAAAGCTTGGGGGGAGTTTTTACAAGGGCATGGAGTGACACGACAAGGGGTAACGGGTTTAACCTAAAAGAGGGAGATCTGGACATCAGGAAGTTCTTCCCAGAGAGGGTGGTGAAGCACTGGAACAGGTTGCCCAGAGGAGCTGTGGATGCCCCATCCCTGGAAGTGTCCAAGGCCAGGCTGGATGAGGCTTTGAGCAACCTGGGCTAGTGGAAGGTGTCCCTGCCCATGGCAGGGGGTGGGACTGGGTGCCTTTAAGGTCCCTTCCAACCCAAACCATCCTTTAATTCTATGTTTCTATGATCTTGGTGGCTGCTTGGAGAAGTCTGCAGTGATTGAGGCCTCCAAAACATCTAGTTCTGTGCTAAGTCTTATGGAGAGTCCACAAAATAGCTTTTCTCTGCCTATTCTGCTTTCTAGCTGTAGGGCGATAGCTTTTATCCTGAGTTGTGTTTTCCCCTTTGAGGCATCTCAATGCTGTGGGGCAGCCTTGTGTGTAAGCAAGGTTGGTAAAACCTGAGCTTCCGTGCTTAGGTACAGATAGGCTAAATGCTTTCTCCAAGGAACTGAAGCTCTCCAGTTCCGGGATGCTTTTCCCCCTTTCCGTTGGTTTGTAGTAACTCCAGGGGGCACTGACAATCCAAACACCCATTCTCTACTTTGAGCAGCACAGGCAAATGCTACGGGCACAAGATCAGATTAAATCTGAGCAATGGTGACTTCAGCCCATCATCCCTCCTGTGCAGTCTGATGGGGTTTACATGCAGTCGTTACCCGTATCGGGGAGCTGGGCTGCTCCGTGTTACTGCAGATTGTAAATGGCTTCACTTAGGTGTCACCAATGAACTAATTTATGGAAGCTGTAATTAGTGATGATGGGACTGCAGGTGGAAAGCAGCAAGTAGTGACATTACTTAGTGACTTCATGAAGGATTTTGAGTGTCCAGCAGCCAGCTGCTGCATGTAAGAGAAGAATGACAGCAAAGGAGGGAAAACAAAACAAACACAACGCAACACACACACCTCACAACAGCATAACACACTCCAAAAAAAAGAGGAAATATATCTGGGAAGATGGATGGAAAACTAGAATCTTCTGAGTGGTGGATAACCTGATTTTAGATTGTTATTTTCCAAGGAGAACTGCATGATGTAGCCATGCACATGCTATCGCAAACATATTGAGTCAATGTGCTGGTTTTAGACAGTCAAATAACTTCCCAGTGGTGCCTGTGGTTTTTATTCCCTTGAGAATGCTGGTTGATCTCTGGCTTGTTCAGCCTGGAGAAGAGAAGGCTCTGGGGAGACGTTATAGCATCTTCCAGTACCTGGAGGGGGGGGGGACTTTTTACAGGGCCCTGTAGTGACAGGACAAGGGGTAATGGGTTTAAATTGAAAGTGGGGAGGTTTAGATTGGACATCAGGAAGAA
>NW_010252300.1:33845-40515 GCF_000690775.1 Eurypyga helias
GGATGATCTTTAAGGTCCCTTCCAACCCAAACCATTCTGTGATTCTATGATAAAACTGCAAAGTTCTGCTTTCTGACCTGGTCTGGTTTTTTCAACCGCTGAGTTTGGCTGGAGGAGGGTGATTCCTAAGCTGCCCCTTCAGTCACAAGCTTAGTAATTTCCCCCTTTCTTCCATATTAAATCAGCATTTTTTTTTTCCATAAGGTTCCATTCCCTGGGCATATGTGACTAAGATTGAAATTGCTTTTCTGTTCAATTTACGAAATATCTTTTAAGTAAAAATGGTAGAAAGAACAGACTGAAATAACTGTATCAGTCTTTTCAGGTTAATTAGAGGAATTTTCTAAGCTACCCCCAATGTTTAAAATCATAGGAAGAGGGGAAACTCTATTTCAGCACCTCTTTTGTCCTAATTGCAGAGCGAAAATAATTATTTTTCAATTAAATATTGAAATGCAACTCTCTGATTCTTTAAATCGAATTTCATACTTAGTACTCCTGCGCAAGTATGAAATGTCATGTCTTTGATCAGTTAAAAATTGAATCAACATCTGTCTAAAATGCTACTTTACCACACAAGTCAAACCAAGAAAACACATTTTGCTTCAGATTTTCTTGTTCAAAAGTCTTTGTATTTTGCAGAAGTAATTAAATAACTGTAAGAGAAGTCCTCAGCCAGGCCTTCTGTTAGTACGTGTGATTCAAAGCTAGGCGTGGGACTCAACACTGCAAAATGTCCCAAAACCTTGTGACAATCATGCTTACCAAGGAGTTGATATGATTTAATTATGTGTTGACTAATTACAAATCAGTGTTTGTGCTGTTGGAGAGCTGCAAATTCTTGAGAACGAAGCAGTGCGTGGAGTAGCCACAAAACGGAGCAAAACCGGATGCACTAACCAAGGGAGCAGGGCTGATCCCTCGCAACAAGCCGTCCCCGGGGGAAAGCGAGCAGCGGTGGTGGTTTGCAAGCTGGCATTGCCACGTCTGCATCCTGTCAGAGAGCGAGGGAGAGCCCAGCACAGGCGTAATCGGTTTAGTATTCCCCTTGGGTTTTTATAAACAAAATCAATATGTACTAATGACTGCAGCAATAAATTTCATCATGCTTCATATGGTAACGTTCTGCACTTACCCAGTTGTTGGTTTGACAGAGAGCAATAGAGTTTACCCTTTTAAAGTTGTAAATTACTGCAAAAATGCTGAGCCTCACGGTAAAATACATTCATGGATGATTTTAAGCTTAGGAAATATTGGTAATACTTTCACTAAGCATACTATTAAAATAAATAAATAGTATTTATTGCTTGGTTTCCCAGCTGCAGCTGGGTGAGGAAACATGGCATGCATGTTTATCATGCTACTTGTGGTTTCAGAATGTTTATCTAAAATTGATTCTCAAAGAAGCAATCTGAGAAGCTTATTTTTTCACATATCTGTCCAAAAAATTCTTTCTCCAGAACAGATTTCTAGCAAGTAAAATCTTGATTATTTTTTTTAGATTAGTTTAGGATCCCCTTTCTATTTAGAAATTTCCTCTTCCCTTTTTTTTTTTTTTAATGTTGACAGATGAACATTTGGAAGTTGTTTCAGCCCTAAATGAAATATTTGAGACTTTTTGCTCACAGTATGTTCCAAATTTCAACACCCGACGCTTTCTTCTGAATAGAAATGGAACGCTGAAACGACTGGAGTGTCCCACAAAATAGAAATATGTTTATGTATTTTTCTTTTTTTACATATCTGCTACCAAAACTTTTTCTCTCTTAAACTTTGGAGCCTGTAAGGAGACAGAAAATCCAGCTGCTTTGAATTATACACTTACTACTAAAGTCCATCTGCCTGAGATAATCCCCAAGAGTCAGTTTTGAAGAGCCCTGAACTGTACTGCAGTCACCTTTGCAAACTTCACTGAGCTGTGCACCCTGTTTGCCCTTGAAATTGCTCTTAAGCCACAGTGTGTATAATTGCTCTGGGAAGGTTCTAGATAAAGAACAGGAGAAAATAAAGGTAATTGCTGGTTTTTAATATTTAAGTAAAGTTTTTGAGAAGCATAACTGGCTGTAATCCTGTTTCCTCTGTATAGACGGAACCCTGAGGTTCCTGGTGCTATCTGAGCCCCTCACGGAGGGCCAGATCCATCTGAGTGACCCCCTGCAAGAGGCTCAGCTCCAGGCCTGGCATCACTTTTAGAAGTTTTCCTAAAACTCAGCCATTACACTCCCAACACACCTCAGAGCGAGCTGTCTGCCTCTGAATAATCTGGGCTTTCTGTGCCCGAGGGCGAATGAGATCCACTCCCCAAGCCTGCTACTCCTCAATAGTCATTTTTCATTGATCTGGAAATAAAGCAAGCTGCCAGAAGCCACAGTCCGAGTGTGTATTATAGCTGAGAATAAATCAAATCTGCCATAGTGTTGGCAAAGACCAAACCTGCCCTGCTGACTTGAATTCTGTGCAGTATGGCAGCGCAGCATTTGGTCAAAGAAGGCAAAAACAAGTGCAGATTAATTCTTTGGCAGCTGCATCTTTGGGGGGGGGGGGGGGGGGAAGTCCTGACTTGTTGCGGTGCTTCACAGCCAGCTGTGTGCTAGAGTTTGGCTCTGCAAAGCCAGACTTGCGCTACCCAAATGCAGCAGGTCTGCTGTTGTAGTGGGATCCTTTCTGCATTTCCTCATTGCGTGTGGTATAAGGAGATATCAGTCATTTGCCACTGTCCCGTGCTGTGAAGACCTCTGTGGTGCTTGGCAGTGAATCTCATGGATTTGTGTCCATCTGTCCTGGAGAGGGCCAGTCACGAGGCTGCAGCAGAGCAGAGCTGGCAGCATCATGTTTAAAGGGCTACTTATTGGGAACGCTGCTGACAGCTGAAGGCTGGCACCTGGGTTGCAATCATAGCATCGCAGAATGGTTTGGGTTGGAAGGAACTTAAAAATCATCTAGTCCCAACCTCTGCCATGAACAGGGAGACTTTTCACTAGACCAGGTTGCTGGTTCTCCTGAAAAGAAACATTACAGTGGCCCTGCACCATACGCTTGTCTTAAAGGCAAATCTCTATTGCTGCAGCTCCTGAGCTTGGGGAGGTAAGGACACGAGAGTGGTGTATGCAACTGGAAAATATCAGATCTGCACAGATCCAGGCTGTGCTCTGAGCCTTTCCCCTGTCCAGGGTTGCACTGCAGGCAGATGCTTTGTTTTGGGACTGGCTGGGGGGTAACCAGGGCAAGGAGGCACTGGGGGTGCCTGCCCTTGCTATAGCTTGCCCTGCCATCTCTTCCTCAGGACGTGAGTTTGGCCTCAAAGGATTCTTGGAGAGGCAAATGGGTAGCATGAGTGCAGCTACCTTCTACTCAGGGCAAAGCCTGCTTCTTCCCGAAATATGTTCTCTACTTCCATCACTGCACTGCTGAAAGGGGCAAATGAGCCAATGAATGTGCTGTTAACAATAAGCTGAGTCTTTTCTTTGAGCTTGAGGTCTGTCGTTTCTTTTTTTGGGGATGGGAGCATTCTTCGTGTTGTGATTTACATCGCATAATATGTGCTGACATCTCAGCACTGCCCTTGAGCTGGGCATTACTGTCCCACATGCAAATGGATCACACACAGCAGGATGGTGACTCTTTCCAGCTCCATAGGCAAGCTGTTTTCCACACGAGCTGAGGCTCAGGCATGCATAGAGATTCAAATATTGCTATGGGGATTGGCAGAGAAGCATCCCTTGCCAGATTGCAATGGCTGTCTGGGTCAGACCCGTGCAGCCGGGCTCCTCAGGGTATGTGGGCAGGGCATGAATTGGAGTGGTTTGGGTTGGAAGGGACCCTAAAGATCATCTAGTTCCAACCCCCCTGCCATGGGCAGAGACACCTTCCACTAGACCAGGTTGCTCCAAGCCTCATCCAGGCAGTGATGATCCTCCTCTTCTGCATGTTAAGGGATTTCCTGAGCCTCAGGTAGTGCCTCTGTCTTTCCTAACCTAAGAAGGATTTTTCTTCCATTAATTTCTCAAATTCCCAGAATGGTTTTGGCCTGTGTAGTATCCCGTGGCTCAGCTGCATAGCTCAACCATATATCTTATGAACAAGTACCTTTTTTGGTCTGCTCTTGAACGTAATGGGGTTTTGCTTCATTTGGTGGCCTTCAGATTTTGCAGCAGAAAATGCTGAGCAATCATTCCCTACACCCTCATCCATGCTGCTCACGATTCTATAGACCTCTACCATATTGTATTTTCCTGGCTGCAGCTCTGTTCTTTTAAGTCCCTCTCTACACAGACCTGTCCAGGAGCCCAGCAGATTTCTTGGCATCATGTTTTGGAATCAGCAAAAACATTCCTCTACTTTACACATGTAAAATGAGGACAAGCAGCTGTTTCCCACTACACCAGTGGATGGAGTGGAGAAAAGAGCTGGTGTGTGAGTGTGTAAAACAGAAACGTGATCTGTCCTGCCACTTGCTGTCAGGCCCAGCTGTGAGGCCCTGAGCGGTGTTTGCCCAGGAGGCAGGGAGCAGCTTTAGTCTGCGCACTTGTCCCCTGCCTCCCAAACTCGCCACCCTGCAGCCACACCGACAAAAAGGCAGATTGCCATCTTCCACCCCTGTTTCTTCAGCTAAAACCATCTTTTACTGGTCCTGTGTCAGCCCTGCTATACTTCATGCTGACGAGCTGCGTTGAGAAGGGACGGATCAGACAGCGCATTACATTTCTAGTTTGTCAACTGTCTCAAGGCTGTCTGCAAAAATTAGTGTAATATCATAACTTGTCTGTATATGTGTATAGCATTACATCCCCCAAAACAATAAATTGCATTTGCGTTAGGATATGAAGCCACTAGCGATGCCTATGTTAATTTTCCACGGTTTATTAAGAAAATCATAACAATGCACGCTATTTATGCTGGATGTATTCAGAGATTTATCTCCCTAGTAATGTATTAAATTAGAATGGTGACATTAGAGACATAGATTAATGTATTAGCATTTCTGCTGTAGCTTAGAGTCAGGATCATATCACAAAAGGAATTAGTTTTGTGGTCTCTTCATAGATCCATTTTCGGGGCTGTCCTTCACCAGCTCATTGTCAATCACAGTCACCTGGATAGATGCATGTCTCTGTCACTCTTCTTCTGGTTACACTTTTTGCTGTAGACAGTGGGACACTGGGCATTTGAATGCTTAGCAGAGTCTGGGAAAATAATGTGTTCTACTGCTTTAATCCTTGCTTTCGGAAGTTACTTGGCCAACAGTTCATGTTTCTTCCACATCTGTTGCAATAATCCCCATAATGACATCGTTGGACATTGCAAAGGCCACGTCCTCCCACTTGAGTACATGTGAGAGAACAAACCCCTTATTTTTTGAACAACGATTGGGGTAATTGGCCTCTCATATTTGAATTTCCCACAGCCTTGGTCCTGACACAGTTTTGCGCTTTTGATGTAGGGAGTAACGCATTGCCAAAGCGCTTTGGAGAGCGCTGTGTGAGTCTGGGTTGAGATTCCAGTTTTCACACCGTAAGCTATGACTGCAAGTGAAATTCGGTCCTTCGATGAGAAGCAGCGAGGGAAGTCCACACGTGTGCTCCCTTTCCAGTCTCCCTGCAGAGAACAGACAGCATCCTCCTAAAATAAGGCTGAGATCAGGGAAACCTCTGCAGCTGCTGTTTGGTAAAAAACTGTGTTTGCTCATGTTGCAAGACAAACTCGAATTGTGCATTTCCATCACTGAATTGCTGGTCCTCAGAAAATTGGCTTTTCTTTACTCCCAGTTGAACTTTGCCAAAGTGCCCTTCTCCTTTCCCCTGCGCTCTCCCTGGGGAGACCTGAGCAAGTGCGGTGGGCTAAACTGAGGGCCAGAAAAATTTTCTAGACTTTTCTGCCTCTCTGTCTGCAGCCTTTCCTGTCATTTTCTGGATGCCTTAGCTGTGCTGAATATAAAGATGTTGAGGCAATGACTGTCCTTTGCGATGTTTGCCCTGTGCTGATAGCAGCGTTGCCCGGCTGCCATCAACAGAGCACCCCTAGCAAAAATAATATGAATTTAAATAAGATTACTTCTTTCTCTGTTTGTTTTCTTTTTTTTTTTTCCTTCACACAATAAAATGCTGCCCAATGTGAAACAATCTGATGGAAGTAGATGATTGATTTGACTTCAAAGCTCTGTGGCATTTTTTGGATTCTATAATTTCAATGCCATTTTGCATGTTTACATTACAAGAGAAATGAATGAGTATCTCGGACATCACTTGGATTTTTCTTTCCTCCATCTATTTTCCAACCAAGTCCAATTAAACCACACTAATCGTATGGAAAATATCAGAATCCTCCTGAGTAATATCCTCACCCTCTGCCCCTGCTCCAGCCTGGGGTCCCTCTCATGGGGGACAGTCCTCCACCAGCTTTGCCAACCTGCACTAACTTTGGCAATGCTCCGAGGTGTCACTTATAATAGTGTTCTGCATTGCAGGAGACTTCAAACTGAGAGCTTTCCCATGGTCCTGTGATTTTCAGTCTTTGCTCTCTGCCAGATGCTGATCCTTTGGAAAAGTTAGAGTTTAAAGTTGTTCAACCATTTCTAGGAACGTGGCTGAGGAAAATGGGAAATTTATTTTTTCCCTTTTCTTGGTGATCCCAACTACATTGCGGGAATTTTCATTAAAAAATATATATATAC